>NC_133381.1:33819513-34119513 GCF_049309525.1 Garra rufa | reverse complement strand
AATCACAGCCGAAGAAAGAAGGGTCTTATCTAGCAAAGCGATTGGTTATTTTCTAAAAAAAAAAAAAAAAAAAAAAAAAAAAAATTACAATTTATATACTTTTTAACCTCAAATGCTCATCTTGTCTAGCTCTGTGTGTACTCTGTCTAGAGATGAAAAAGTATATAAATTGTAAATGTTTTTAGAAAATAACCGATTGTTTCGCTAGATAAGACCCTTCTTCCTCGGCTGGGATCATTTAGAGCCCTTTGAAGCTCAATTTATATTGCATTTTGGAAGTTCAAACTCGGGGGCACCATAGAAGTCCATTATATGGAGAAAAACCCTGAAATGTTTTCCTCAAAAAACATCATTTCTTTACGACTAAAGAAAGAAAGACATAAACATCTTGGATGACAAGGGGGCGAGTACATTATCTGTTAATTTTTGTTCTGAAAGTGAACTACTCCTTTAAACAAAAAGGTTCTACTATGGCATCGTGAAGCACCTTTATTTTTAAGAGTTTAGGGATTGTTCTAAATCTTTGTTTCTTCTCATCAATGTCCTGAATACATGTTAGGGCTAATAAGAAAGCGTGTGATTGGCTAAAAGGTCTTGTGCTCCGCAATCAAGCAGGAAGTGACTGAAACTATATCTAAAACATCAAGCCATGCTTGAAGCTGTGATGAATCCCATCTATAGTTCCGAATTAAATTTAATTCTGTTTCTCATCCATTTTAAAGAATAATGTAGCTGGATACTAACACTGGCAACGTGTGTGGGCTGACCCAGCTCCAATTTGATCATTTTATCTGATTGTGAGGAAAACAGTTGGGTGATGGATACCATCTCATTACGATGGGAAAGTGAGAGTTTAATTTCCTGTACATGTTCCATCTTTATTAATGTCAGGAACAGCGGGTTGTCAATTGCATTAGGGCTCTGTTCTTGTGCTAGGCATTGTGCATGACACAAACAATGTCTTCACACTGAGCTTTGACAAACACACGCAAATTAACCAGTCGTGACATATTTTATCATTAGTTGTAGAAACAACTGTTTTATGCTTTTACTGCAAACCTCTCCTTACGATGTTTAGATCTCAGTAGAGCTGAACACCTACGGATGCCCTAAACTGAACCCAGGAATCAGAAAAAAGATTTAATATAATGCATTAATGCAAGTGTCTTGAGGGCTTCTTAAAATACAGTATTTAAAAAATAAATTAATAAAAATAATAATCTAATCCAGAGAAGCCCAACCTTTTTTACTATATGGAGGGCCAAAGTCAAACTTGGGCCATGGGACAAAAGTAAATGTTGTATTATATCCAAATATATGTTAAACAAAAAGATAACAGAGTAATCTGAGTTAAATTAAAGGAGTAGTTCACTTCCAGAACAAAAACGTACAGATAATGTGTTCACCCCGTTGTCATCCAAGATGTTCATGTCTGTCTTTCTTCAGTCATAAGGAAATTATGTTTTTTGAGGAAAAAATTTCAAGATTTCTCTCTATATAGTGGATCTCAATGTGGCCCGTGAGTTTGAACTTCCAAAATGCAGTTTCAATGCATCTTCAAAGGGCTCTAAATGATCCCAGCCGAGGAAGAAGGGTTTTATCTAGCAAAACAATTGGTCATTTTTTGTAAAAATTTGACAATTTATATACTTTTTAACCTCAAATGCTCGTCTTGTCTAGCTCTGCGTGTAATCTGTGTATTCCGGTTCAAGAGAGTTAGGGTAGGTCAAAAAACTCCCATCTCAATTTCTCCTCCAACTTTAAAATCGCCCTACATCGCTGCAAAAGTACCGACCCAGTGTTTACAAAGTGAACATGCAAAGAAGGTCAAACGCCTCTTACAAAAAAAAAAAAAAAGGTAACAGCCATGGACGATTTTGAATTTGGAGGAGAAAATGAGAGTGGGTGTTTTTCGACATACCCTAACTGTCTTAAAAAGGACTGCACAGAGTACGCATGCGCATCACAGAGCTAGACAAGGTGAGCATTTGAGGTTTGAAAGTATATTAATTTGTATTTTTTTAAGTAAATGACTGATCGTTTTGCTAGATAAGACTCTTATTCCTCGGCTGGGAAGTCTTAGAGCCCTTTGAAGCTGCATTGAAACTGCATTTTGGAAGTTCAAACTCACCATATGGGGATAATTCCTTAAATTTCCTCAAAAACATAATTTCATTACAACTGAAGACAGACATGAACATCTTAGATGACAAAGGAGTACATTATCTGTACATTTTTGTTCTGCAAGTGAACTACTCTATGTATTACTAAATGTTTTGACTTATTCAAGCTTTATAATGTCAGTGAATCGCTGTTGAGATTTTGAAGTCCAATAAAGTGCATCCAATTCCTCATGATTCCATTTAATGACATAAGACGTAAGCATCAGGGTTGCCAGGTTTTCACAACAAAACCTGCCTAATTGCTACTCAAAACTAGCCTAAAAGTAGCCCAATCGCGTTTCGAAGGTGGTCCCACAGTGAAAATCACATTCTGGGGGGTTAAATACAAATTTCTTTTAGTGGTGTCCCCCTGGTAAAATTAGCATTCCAGGGGCTAAATATTATGTTATTGGGGTCACTTTTCATCTCATCACTTCTCACCAGAGCTTACGCTACAAAGATTTTTTTCTTCTGTTTGTATTTGTCTGAAAGAAAAAAGACATATACACCTAAGATGGCTTGAGGATGAGTAAATCATGAGGTAATTTTCATTTTTTGGATGAACTTTAAGATACTTAATAAAATATTTTCTCAATATACTCACCTTAACATCATTTCAAATTCGTATGCCAATTGATTCCTGCGGAACACCAAAGAAGATTTTTTATTATATTCGATTTACTTTATTTGAAGCTATTACAAAGAATTGGGAGGCTTTCAAGCTTTAAAAAACACAACATTTAAGCCTTAACTGGCAAAAGTCTTGCTCTTTATTTAAATGACTCAGTATGCTAACAAAACAGTGTTACCAACAAGTAAAATAATTTTTTTTAGTGTAGTGGCCATCACAGGGATTTAGTTTGTTAACTGCATAAATAGCATGAGCATGTTTGACTTGCATTTCTCCCCAAGCCTGACTTTCTTACACAGAAATGCTAATGCTAAACTTGACCTCGGTGTGCAGTGCTCTGTTTTTCTTGTTTTGTGAGACTTAAAGTGTGGCAGTATGGGACAGGATTGAGTACATAAGAGAGCGAGAGCGTGAATGAGAAAATTAGAGAGAGCGAAAGAGAGAGCCGAGTAGCCGTAGTTGTTCTCCTCCACTGGCTGCCTGCAGCAGCTTGTATCAGGGGCTCAGGGGGGCTGCAGAACTATACCCAGAGTGCCTGATTATTACCATGCTAAATTTATATTGATTGCTGTAGCTTAAGAGCTAAATTCAAGTTATTCCCTAGATGCCGTCACAATATATGGTCTGAAGTGATCTGGTAATCCAACTACAAGATGTGCAATGTGTTTGTCATGCAATAAACTCCTTAAAGAATCTCCAAGCTCTCATGCGTTTTGTTCATTCATGTGCCAGATGACAGTCAGGATGGACCGAGGGAGGGATATAAGTTTTCCTCAGCGCTTGAGGTGAAGTTGTAACTGCCCTCCTGCAGACACTTTTCATCATTTCTATGCATATGTGTTTGCCCTTGACATTATCAGCAGATTTATGAGGCCCTGAGGTAGCTAAATAGTGCTGAGATACTGTAGTGAAGACAGTGGCCTGCAGTTGTCCGTCGGCAATATTTGCACCCGTAGAGGAAGGGAAAAGCTCTGTAACCGAGCCTCACGGAGCAGGCCCCCGGGGAAAGCCCCTAATTAAACAGTGATTAAATTAAGGGCCAATGCGATTGAAATGCACATTGATTGACAGGCTGCTCCTCTCGCATTCACTTTCTCCTGGGTTTAGATGGAGCACGCAGACTCGCCGATGACTTCTCTGGCTTTGGTCTCTGAAGACGTCCAATTAATCCATTTTAGCATATAAATGTGCATGATTGCGACTCTTTGAAACTGTTTTCAACCTGTTTGGGACTGGAACTCATTAACATATCTGAAAGAAATATTTCCAGGTCATCTTTATGCATGCTTGAGGCAAGTCACACAATCAATGTGTGGAAATCACCTCTAAAATCTCATTTAGCAAAAAACGGTGGCCTTGAAATTGGTTTAGGAGTCAAAGTATTTGTGGTAAACTCTCCCTTAATTTGTACACAGATTTAGATATTTCATAAAGCAAATATGTGACTCCGAAGTCCAAAACCTAAGTAGCACAGGTATTTGTAGCAAAAGCCAAAAATACATTCTATGGGTCCATTTTTTTATTTTATTTTTTTTTTGGCCAAAAAATCATTAGGATATTAAGTAAAGATCATGAAGATATTTTGTATATCAAGATATAAGTATATCAAAACTTTTTTGGTTAGTAAATATGCATTGCTAAGAACTTAATTTGGACAACTTAAAAGGCAATTTTAAGATTTTTTGCACCCTCAGATTCCTGATTTTCAAATAGTTGTTTCTAACTAACAAACCATACATCAATGGAAAGCTTAAGGAAACCCAATTTCTTCCTTCCAGTCAACTTTGCATTTAATATGCTTTGATACAGCACTTTGTAAACAGCCACCCCTTTCAGTAAAGACCCTCTGTGACTTACCCTCTTTGTGGAGGGTGTCAATGATTATCTTCTGGACCATTGCCAAGTCAGCAGTTTTCCCTATCATTGTGGTTTCAAAGAACAAGAGATACCTGGAATTTATACTTTAGTGATGTTAATTTAAAGGTGCCATAGAATGGAAAACTGTATTTACCTTGGCATAGTTGAATAATAACAGTTGTGTACATGGACATGACATACCCTGAGTCTCAAACACCATTGTTTCCTCCTTCTTATATAAATCTGGTGTTTGCAAAAGACCTCTGAAAAATAGTTAAATTCCAACATAACACAGACTATTACGCAATAGTCGCGATCGTTAATAGTTACGCCCCCAACATTTACATAGTCCAATCATCAGTAACATCAGTAAAATAAGGCAAGCCACTGAAGGGACATGGTTAGCTTAATGCTAGCGGTAGCCTGTTACATTGCAGTACATAAGATTTCACTTACCACATAAACGGAGAGATGACTGCACTGATGATGGCGAATTATTTGCAGATCCTGAGCATCACTAACAAGCATCTAAACTGGTGTGGTAATTAAGTACTGTCGCTGCAATATAACGTTACACAGAGCACATGCGATCACAATAGTGAGAGTAAAATGTCCGCGATTCAAAACGACAGTTTCAACAAACCGCATAAAAGCGGCTAGAGCTCCGTAATTAAATATATATTTTCCTCCATGTGCAAGCTATTGAGATGAGCAGCTCTGTGAAACAGCAAATCAGAGCAGAGCTCATCATTAATATTCACGAACGTTCCAAATAAGGCAATAACAGACGATTTCATTGTAGGGACAAATCCTAGGATTGTAAATGGACTTGTACAACCGTTTCTGGAGATTTTTTTTTTCCCCGTTCCTATGCCATATACCTTCTAGGTAGATCACAGAGAACAATTTAAAATATTGTATAAATGCATTCTATGGCACCTTTAATGAAACTCAAATGTAAATATTCAAATATTTTGAGATACTGTATTTTTGACGTGCATTATCTGTAAGCTCTAATCATAAAAATTAAAACAAACAAAAAAAACTTTTGAAATGTTTTACTTTACATGTAATGAATCTAGAATATATGAAAGTTTCAGTTTTTGATATGGGTACAAAAAAAATTAACTTTTTCACGATATTCAAAATTTTTGAGCAAAACACAAGATGCTTGTAGAACATTAAATAAAATGGCCTTTTTTAGTTGACTTATGTTGATTTACTTAATTACAGTAAACTTAACGTTTGAGATGCCATGACATAAAAAATGTCATTGTTGTAACTATCATTATCATTATAAAGTCTGGGATCAGCAAGACTTTTTAATAAAACAAAGTAATACTTTCATTCAGCAACAATGCATTAAATTGATCAAAATTATCTTTATGTTGCAAAACTTTATATTTCAAATAAATGCTGTTATTTTGAACTTTCTATTCATCAAATAATCATAAAAACATAATATAAAACATTAAGGCACAACCATTTTAATATAATATTTTTTTAAATATATAATATCAATCATAATAATATTAATAAGAAATGTTTCTTGAGCACCAAATCAACATATAAGAATGATTTCTGAAGGATCATGTGACACTGAAAACTGAAGTAATGATGCTGAAAATTCAGCTTAACAGGAATAAATTACTTTTTAAAAGCATATTAAAATAGAAAACTTTAAATTGCAATAATATTTTACAGTATTACCATTTTTACTGTATTTTTGATTAAATAAATGCAGCCTTGGTGAGTATAATCATAAAAAAAAATCTTTTAAACAGAAACAATTTATTTAGATTAAATAATGTGTCATTTTGAAATGGTTTAATGCAAATTGCCTTTATTTTCATTTATCAATATTTTATGCCTACGATAAGCTTACTTTGCTTGTTGGTTTGACGCCAAAACAATCCGAGTATATCATAACACAAATGATGCATTATGTGCTCCTGAACTTTAGAATAGTAAAAAAATAAACAAAACACAATCTAGTATGCCTAGTTTTTTAGCATTATTTTCTTGAAATAAGAGCTGTTATATACTGCAGACTTACTCCCTTTTGCTATGCTGGTGTTAGAGGATAAACATGCATATCCCAGAAGATTGCTAAGGAAATGAATCTAATATTCCTCAAACTCAGGAAGCGCTCTAAAAACTGAATTGCTGATGTAGCGTGCACTGCAGCGGGGAGCATGAGACAGTGCTTTGCATGGGCTGGCGTAATGGTGAGAGTGATGCCAGGCCTACTGACCTCATCAACCATGACATTTACTACAGCGCCTGCCGCTGCGTTCTCCTTCCTCCCACAGTGCATAGCAAACAAGAGCAACTAGCCTGATATCCATGTACGCATCATGTACGGGACCCAGCCGTTAATGCCGAGACTTTGAGTGCAGGCGGCGAAAAAAAAGCGATCTGTGCAGACTGCAATCTAGCTGTGAAGCTGAAAACTAATCTCTAAGGAAGGCTGTCAAGTCCGTGCACATAACGCTCTAGTGGAATTGAGGCTTAAATGCTTCATAAAGCTTTCATAAATATGCAATCGGTGGGCTAATAGCTGTTGCTAAAACCTGCCTCAGCCCTCATTATCCACTGGGAGCCCGTTGGGAGCCTCTGTGGTGCAAGGTACAGGGGAATATGTTTTGCATTTGCCCCTGCTGAATTCAGCTCCCCTTAACAAATTCCTTTTGATCTGGTAACCAAGTCATAGCAAGAGACGACGTATTTTCAAGAAACTGTGCCAGTTATGGTGAAACACTGCAAGACTTGCACTTTTAATACATAATAAGTTCAGTATACAGTTACCCAAAAGGCAGTTGTAATTTAACCGTATTTTATTACACAGGTCTTTGAAACACTTGATTCTGATTGGTCAGTTGCAACATTCTGAAGTAATAATGATTGTTAAACTGTATGTTTGACACCACAACTGGAGAAAGACACTTTTTGGGTTCAGGTGGTGTAGTTACTATTTCAGCAGAGTCTAAATAACTAAACCTTAAGCACACAAAACGTCTCACACATTAGCGCCAAGTAGTTTTGTCAAAAGTACCAATGTTAATACTGAAGTTTCAAACATGTGATGATACAAGTATTTCCTGCTAGCATTTTGAGCACTGTTGGGCAGATTCTTAACACCTCTGATTGGCCATTGTGTTAGCACGCTCAACAGATATGTCTGTGAATGGCTCTAATGATCATCGCTTCACACTGTACACCGAGCTTTTATACAGATATCCATGGGAGCGTTTAAAAGCCACATCTGTCAGCAGATCCACTGATCAACAGCATTAAAAATGTTAGCGGGAAATGCTGATATCGTCACATTTTTAACATTTCAGTTCCGAATGGTACCCACATCTATGGAAGCCCGTTCCCGCCACTGAATAAAAAATAAAACAAGGTAATTGTGACTTATCTCAATTCTGACTTTTTTTTTTTTTTTTTTTAGAATTGTCTGATACAAATTAACATTTCAAACTTTTTTTCTCAGAATTATGAGATAAACCTGCAATTCTAAGAAAAAAGTCGGAATTGTGTGATATAAACTTGCAGTTGTGAGTTATAAAGTCAGAATTGCAAATCTGAGAAATAAAGTCACAATTCTGATAAATTTGGGCCCAGTTTCACAGACAGATCTTAGACTAAGTCAGGATTAGGCCATTGTTCAATTAGGACATTTAAGTAATTGTTATATAGTGTCTTAGAAAAAAATCATACTGGTATGCATGTAAAGACAAAACAAAGGCACTGATATATTTTAAGATCAGTCAGTGCAAGTTTCTTTCAGTTGAAACAGCTCAGACTTATTTTAGACTAGGACTAGGCTTAAGCCTTGTTTGTGAAACCAGGGGAAAGCCAGAATTGTGAGATATAAACTAGCAGTTCTTTTTTTATTTCTTAAAACTTTGAGTTTATATCTTACAATTCTGACTTTAATTTCTCAGAATTGCATGATATAAACTTGCAATTTTGAGTTCTAAAGTCATATTTGCAAATCAGTTGCAATTCTGAGAAATAAAGTCACAATTCTGAGAAAAAAAGTCAGAATTGCGAGATATAAACTTAGAAATGTGGGATATAAACTCACAATTCTGACTTTTCTCAGAACTGTGGGTTTATATCTCACAATTGTGACTTTTTTTCTCAGAATTGTGAGAAATAGTCTTTTTTCCTCTTTAAAACTGGATTTTATAACTCACAATTGCAGGTTTATATCTCACAATTCTGAGAAAAAAGTCAAAATTGTGTAAAAATAAGGAAATATAGTAGCAATTCTGACTTTTTTCTCAGAACTGTTTTATCTTGCAATTCTTTATTTCTCACAATTGTGAGTTTATATCACACAATTCTGAGAAAAAAATGTGAGCTTATATCTCAATTTTAAGAAAAAACCTTTAACCAATAAGCTTTTTTTAATTCAGTGGCGGAATACACGTCAATACTTTTGACAACAACTATGTAGTAAAATCGAGATCAACAATATTTTGCAAAATTACTTAAGACTAGAACACACTTTATGATTTACAATCTGAATAGATTTGAAAACACAAGGCAGCATACATTTCCTGACTTAGTAAATGGTTACTTTCAAGTTGTTCCAAACACAAACTCACAAAGAAACATGTGCTTTGTTGCTGGGAGACACATGATCAGTAAAAACACATTTGATATCTTCTAACTAGAGGCAGTCATAGTCTGAAGCTACTAAATCAGTGTCTGTGACAATCATACACTAGGCTATATGATTTTCATCTTACACATAAAATTTAAACTCTAAAATCTGCACACTAATTAATGATGACTAATGTTGACTCTAGACTGCATGATGTAGTATATCCCAGCTTAAAACATAAACCAAAATAATTATGTTTACAACAAATGGCAATTAAAAACAAATTAAATCCTAAATTTAAAGGTGCAACAGATGTTCATTACCTGTTTGTCTGCCTGTCAACAGTTCAATTACTGGTCCTTTGTAACCAAGCTCCGCCCATTTGTAAACTCACCCAATCATCATATAAAGAAGGCGGACCAACCAGTGATTGATAGCCAGCTGTCCAGTGAATAATTGAAAAGCTGTTTTTCAATGCAAATACCACTTATTATGCTCTTACAGCACTCTTACATCCAAGCAGGAAGCACAATGACGTGTCTAGAGTCTGTTGTCCAATGAACATTGATCTTGCTTCATTCAAATCAATAGTTACCCAGTGAAACACAACTTCAGTGCAGTGGGGCTCTATGGGTCGTGCATCAACAGATCATTGCACACAGAACTGAGTAGAACGTGTAGTGAACTTATTCTGACTGATACTTTTATTCTATATAAATTAACAAAGACATAAAAGTAATAAACCTAACCGTGAATATAAATTCTATTTTTACTGTAGAATGATATTATTGGACATTTCTTTTTTTTTGTGACTCGTGAATAAGAATAAAACAAGGGTAGAAGAATTGTACCTTGGCGCTTGTCTCTTCTGACAGTGGATCAGCGTGCCCTTGGTACCCAGCGAGTAATGCTCATCAAAATGGCCGTATTCCTCCATAAACCTTAAGTCTCATACACAATGAGAAACGGCGAGGTATAGGTTGAGAGACCATTTCTCTTGACATTCACAATGGCAGGCTCATCAGTCATGCTGTCAGAGGCTAGTTTGGAATTTATGAGGAATAACGATGGGTTGAAAATAGTCGAAAGCCTTGCCCATACTTCTGTATGGAGTGTTGTATGCTTTGCTTGACCCGGTCTGAAACCCTATTTCTTTCCGTCACTGACCCCCTTGGGCTGATTTTTCATTCAGAGTGATTCCAGAGTTCGGTGTCATATTAAAGTTATGGGCTTGTGCATGGCGGTAGGGTCTGGCAGTTGTCGTCCGGCAAAGGTTGAGACATTTCACAGGGTGATTTATAAAACATTTTTACTTTAAATTGCACACAGACATGGAATAATAGCATACAACAGACAAACAGAAGCAAACGTGTACAATTTATTTATAGATAACTGTCAATATTGTTTCTGAGAGTGTCTAGCGTAATTTCTAAGCCCTAAAGATGATGAAATGAATATAAAACAACGATTTAAATCAGCAAATAAAACAAAAATTTAAAATATTTATTTTAATTAATTTTCTCAAAGTTATATTTTATTTTATTTTATTTTATTTTTTAATAATAAGAAAAAAATTAATGGAAGTAAAAAAAGAACTTTGCAAAAAAATTGATTTTTATGTCACAATTCTGGCTTTTTTTCTACAAATTGTGTGATATAAACTCACAGTTGTGAGTTATAAAGTCAGAAATGCGGTAAATAAACTCTGACATTATTTCTCGCAATTGCGATTTTATTTCTCACAATTAACAATTGTGACTTTATTCTCAGAATTGCAAGTTCATATCCTGCAATTTTGACTTGTTGTCTTGCAATTGTGACTTTTTTCATAGAATTATGAGTTTATATCTTGCAATTGTGATTTTTTTTTTCAGAATTGCGAGTTTATGTCCCGCAAATTTGACTGTTTTTCATAGAGTTGTGAGTTTATATTTTGCAATTTTTACTTTTTTTCTCAGAATTGTCTTTCTTCATAGAATTGTGACTTTTTGCTCAGAATTGCGAGTTTATATTCTGCAATTTTGACTTTATTTGACAGAATTTCAAGTTTATATCCCATAATTGTGACTTTTTTCATAGAAATGAGTTTATATCTCGCAATTTTTACTTTTTTCTCAGAATTGCGAGTTTATATTCTGCAATTTTGACTTTATTTCACAGAATTGCAAGTTTATATCCCATAATGGTGACGTTTTTCATAGAAATGAGTTTATATCTCGCAATTTTTACTTTTTTTCTCAGAATTGCGAGTTTATATTCTGCAATTTTGACTTTATTTCACAGAATTGCAAGTTTATATCCCATAACGGTGACGTTTTTCATAGAAATGAGTTTATATCTCGCAATTTTTACTTTTTTCTCAGAATTGCGAGTTTATATTCTGCAATTTTGACTTTATTTCACAGAATTGCAAGTTTATATCCCATAATAGTGACGTTTTTCATAGAAATGAGTTTATATCTCGCAATTTTTACTTTTTTTTCTCAGAATTGTGAGTTTATATTCCGCAATTCAGATTTTATTTCTCGCAGTTGTCTCTTTTTGTTATAGAATTTTATAGAAAGTTTTAATCTCACAGTTGTTACTTTTTCTCAGAATTACGAGTTTGTATTGTGCAATTCTTACTTTATTTCTCACAATAGCAAGTTTGTATCTCGCAATTGGGAATTTTTTCTCAATTCTGACTACATAACCCGCAACTGCAAATTTACATCCCACATTTCTAAAAAAAAAAAAAAAAGTCAGAACTGACTTTGTCTCACAATTCTGACTTTATAACTCACAATTGTGAGTTTATTTTTCATCATTCTGAGAAAAAAAAATCTGAATTGTGATATAAAAAGTCGCAATTACTTTTTTTTATTTATTTATATTCAGAGATTCCATGTTCCAAAAACTTGGATATGTAAGTTGTTGTAAAATCATGATTTCTAGACCTAGAAAAGTGAGTAATGAAACTAAAAAAAATACCTCTATAGCCAATGAATAAATCCTACCCTTAATCATTATCTAGTAAATCACACACAGATGAAAAAGTTATGGGTCCTTCGCCTATTATTGTGGACAATGGGGCATCCTGGAGTCAAAAGGTTGAGAGACACTCAACACCAGACTTTTGATTAAAGTGGAAACTGAGCAATGTAGGCGATGATCAGCTGTGAAACAAGTCCAGCACACAGGTGACATCTAAATTTGTCTTTAAAAAATCATGAAACATTCTTATTTAAGGATCTTGTGCCTCTTTCAATCAAAGCTTGTAATTCAACTTCCCAAACATGTAAGAATTAAAGAAATCCATTGTTTTTTGTATGGTCCCCTGTGTTGGCTTGTTGTGGGATGGAAAAAGGATTCCAAAACTCAAAATGTGTCTTTTAAGACTTAGCTGAAGGGCACTCCCCATCCAATTGCCTACTTTACTAGACTTTATTGCAGAGAGCTGGAGATTTACTTCCACTGTTTTCTTTTTTCTAACAACGAAATAGTGAACATTCAAGTCAAACTGAGATTGATGGACCAGTGCCATAGACATGATGGAGGACTTGTCATATGTTCCAATAAGAACTCACTGTGCAAATGCCCCTCCAGAAGCCCTGCCATTTGCTTCTGCGGCAGTTGTTTTTCTCCCGTTGTTTTCTCCAGAGTTCAGGGACACTACATTGTCTGGCCACAAACAAACCTTAATGTAGACAGAGCCAAGTCGGCAAATCTCAGTGAGTACACACAGCCAGACCCCCCTCGCCTTTTCAGCTGGAAGTACACAGGAGAGCGAGGCATTTTTCAATGCATTTAGATGAGACCTTTAACAAAGGTCTCTAATGCAGATATCAATGATCCCTGAGAGAGGCTATTGGAGTGAAATTGGCTGACGGGGATGTCACTGCGTGCATGAAAAATGATGGGTTCAATTTGTCCGCTTCTCTGCTCCCTTCCCGCAGCCTTGGCGCAAGGCTGCCCGAACAGTCTTTAGAGGAGGAAGAGAACCAATAACGCGACCCGTAGAGTTGTCTAACAAGTTAACTACTTGAATTGCCACTTTACCTCCAATTTTATCAGGCTGTCAGAGGGACCGTAGCGGAATATGATGAGTCAATGATCGCATCCACAGAAATAATAACCAAAAAGCCTTTGGTTTCAGCCAGGCATCAGAGGAAGCGTTTCCCTCAATCCAAATGAATCGTTTCTCATAATATTGCTGGAAAGAAACACTCTGCACCCTAAAACACTATCCTATAACAGGTCCGGAAGGGGTTCGACGCTGACAGGGGGTTATTTTAATGGAGTGGCTCCGGGAAGCCCTGAGATAGAGTGCTCAGCATTGCGCCCTTGAGGGGAAAGGTAAATTTGTGAAGTTAATCACTTAATGAGGCCAATTAAACATGGAGAGCTCAGGTGTAATGAGTGCCACCTCTGAGCCTGCAGCAAATGAGTCTGATTTCTCTCTCTGGGCAAGAGGACTACAGTGGGGTCTTCTCTGTTATCTGCCCCACAACCAAGAACGACCCACTTAGGTCATTCAAATAAAGCTCCTAAGCAGCAGTAATAGGATATGCCAGTGTGTTTAGTGCAAGTATGGGCCTTCAGGCCACAAATCAGACATAAAAAAGCAACACATGGTTATCATCACTCAAACCTTCCAGTATTTTAAAAGACCTGTGCTGAATACTTGCGCTAAGCAAACGTTAAAATCTAAACAAAAACAGATTTTTTTCCGTTACGTTTTTTTTTTTTTATGTTTACCTATGTCAAATCATTCTGCCTTGCTTGCTGTATTTTAAGTAGAAAGTCAAGTTTGATTTAGTGCATAACAAGCTAGAGTAGGCTAACAGCACCTGAAATGCTTTTTACATTTATATCACAAAAAGAACAAAGAACTACTGGATGAAGGTACCATGGTACAGCTTTCACAAAAAGTTGATATATTATAGCCTAATGAATGTTTACCATGGTACAAACATGGTATTACTACAGTGCTATGTCCAAAAAAAAAAACTATATACCATGTTTAAATACTCTTTCGCTATTGAGTTTTCTAAGAGCATATTTTGTGTCCCTTCATTTCCACTCACAAATACTCTCCTGTGGCCTCATAGGATAGTAAAGTTTCCAATGGATTAATGCTTCAGATTATAATGGAAGTTATTAGAAGGTCATCCAGGTAACATTACATTTTGCCTACTGTTTTTTAATACTATGAATTCGGACACATTACTTGCCTCTAGGGGTGTCACGATACACAGTATATCATCTACTATAATAGTTTTTTAGGATGCATCATCAATCGACCATATTGACACTGAGCGTAAACAATGCCACTGAACCAATGGAACTTGCATATTTTGCTGATTATTTGATGAAAATGGTCAATTATTGTCATGTTTTGGTCTATATACTAATTGAGCAGACCGTGAAAAACATTTGGAGTACTATAGATTGCCAAAAGTTATAACAAATCAAGGAGAAGACTGCAAAAAACTGAGTAACTTAAGGCGTTTGTGGTTGGCCAAATTGAACAAGAATTCCCAGGGCAAGAATCTTTACAACATTTCTGTTTGTTTTTATCATTTCCGGTAGGTGAAATATTAGCCTAATATCTTAATTAGTACTGCTTGTACATATCTTTACCACCTATTAAATTTAGTTTGTCAAAATATTGTGCCATTTTCTTCTTACTAAGTCCTTCTCTGTATGATTTAGTAGCTTTCACGTTATTTTCCGTGATTTAGACAGTATAAATTAGCAGAACAACGTTTTCATTATACATTGAATACGACCACGACGTGGTCATACTTTTTTTTATGCACATTTTACCAAATCCAAACCACATCAATCCTAATAACTACTATTACTATTGTATTTAATTATTTATAAGTGATATATAATTGTCCATGAAGGCTGGAAGTGAGGCATGTTTTCTTTTACAGATAAAATGAGCCAAAAAAAAAAGAGATTTAACTCTGACTGAAAAGTCAGAAACTATTAAATGCCCATGAGAAGGATGCAATACTACTGCAATACTAGAATTTGCAAAGTTAAGGCATGACCACTGGACAGCAAAACACTCGTTGGGTCTGCATGGTCAGAAAAAAAGGAGGAGAAGAAAATATGTATGTTAACTGCAAAAATAAAAAATAAGAATTAAGGTGAAGTATTAGGTGTGAAACCATCAGGAACCATTTAGTCTCTAGCGCCTCCATTTTCCAGAGCAGCAACCAACCTGGAATCTCCAGAAGTGAGACAGAGACTTTGCTTGGGCAAAAAATCCTAAAAAATGACCCTCATTTATTAAGAATAACATCGAGAAGCACTCTTTTATTCACCAGAATCTGGCAGTAAGTTTTGGAACTTCAGTTTTAGTCTATCTGTCTTGCAGAGATGGACTAAAATGGACTAAAACTTCCAGAACTTACTGCCAGATTCTGGAAGATACATTCTTAAAAGAGTGTAAGAGGATGTGATGCTGGTCCTTCAAGAATCACTCTTAACTCATCTGTCTATAAAGCCTATAAAAAACAGTCTTCATGTATTTTTCAACACTTCAGCATGTTATTCTTATTAAGTGAAAGTAATTTTTTAGGAACAAACTCTCTGAGAACCTGACTCACTACACTTCTGGAGACTAGGTTGCAGTTCTGGAAAATGGTGGTGCTGGAGACTAAATAGTTCTTGATGGTTTTTACACCTAATTCTTCACCTTAATTCTTAATTATTTTGCAGTTAACGTGTGTCTTTTCTTCTCCACCTGTTTTTTTCTGACCGTGCTGACCCAACGAGCATTTCGCTGTCCAATGGTCATGCCTTAACTTTGCAAATTCTATTGTAGCATCCTTCTCGTGGGCATTTAATAGTTTCTGACTTTTCAGTCTCAGTTAAATCTCTTTTTTTGGCTCATTTTATCTGTAAAAGAAAATGTGCCTAATAATTATGCACACCTGAATATAAGAAGTTTTTCACTTCCAGCCTTCATGGACAATTATATATCACATATAAATGATTAAATACAAAATGAATAGTAGTTATTTGGATTGATGTGGTTTGGGACTGGTAAAATGTGCTTGGAAAAAAATATGACCAGAATATCAACATGCTTAATAATTATGCACACAGTGTAATTGTAGTTTAAACAATATGTGATTTGACATTATCGAGTATGTCGTAAAAACCAAACAAAAAACACATCCATAGAGTGTAATTATCTAAATGTTTGATTATCTCATCAATGAAATTCCAGAAAATATCAAGATTGAATTTCTCTCGACTCACATGCTGTTATTTGTCCATAGTACAGAAGTAGGCATATTTGAATGCTGAGATAGTCGTCCAAAGATTACATAAATGCTATGTTTTATATTATTTATATTTACTATAAGCTACTTCGTACTTTATCATAGGCTATTACTTATGGTATTGTATGATCCCAATCATAGCATCAAGTACATTTTGATAAAGATGAAAACATTTTAAGTGAGTCACCACAAAATAAGTAATTTGATGCAATTAGGGTAAAATAACCCCTGTCCTCATTCACCCTGTAATGCATTGCAAATAGACAGGGTTTTTCATCTGATGATAATACACCTCTTCATAAAATGGCAGGTGACCGTGTATTGTAAGGCTGTGACTAAAATACATCTTTGATTTACACTTATTCCATTATTAGCCTGTCTTTGAAGTGACCCGAGAGCACTCGCTAACTCTCCTCATTACGCAGACAGAAATTAAGCTCTATAGCCGTAGAGGACTTTGATGTTTTCCGACACCCGTGAACCTGGGAGCAAAACATTGTACTCTCTTTCATCAGATACAGTGTTCGTCCCTTGGGGCAGTACATTCATTAAATGCGATAGGAACAGATAAAAGACAATGTCCTTCCCCTTGTCAAGATTAGGTTGAGGCATTGGGTAATGTTGCAGGGCGACTAAGACTGTGATTTTATAGACCAAAACATACCTTGAGTAGATTTACATATGCATAAGTAAAGTACATGTCGCAATTATTGACATCGCTGCTGTTTGATGATATTTATTAGTCTGTCATTTGCTTGATTCTGACAGATCTGGGAAACAGGGCAGTATGCGTGGCAGGTAAATGATGGCCTTCATAAAACATTATATTGCTGCAATGAAATCGCATAAATCTTTCATAACATGGGTCATTGTTATATGCAAAACAGATTTCACTCTGGCAGGATTTTCAGATTAAGGGCAGGACATGGGTATGTAGAGACATCAGCCTGTACCAAATGTACTATCCTGTTTATAATGGTAAATATGGACAGATAATTATAAATCATTTGTTTGTGGGTTGATTTGGCTCTGTAGCAACAATAAAAGAGAAAAAAATAGAGAACTTTCTTGGCCGATTCCGATTTCCGATTTTTCAGTAAGTGTGACCTGCCGATTCCGATTTTTGCCGATTCCGATTTAAAAAAAAAAAAAAAGAACTGTAATGAAAGCATATATAGAAATATTTTCTTCAATTAAATGTTTTATTTTATAATAAAAGAAAGTATTAAACATTACAGGATCTTCTTACAACAAAATAACTTTAACAACAAAATAAAGTGCTTTGTGCCTCGAAAAAGGTATAAAATGAGTTCCTGTAACTATAGTTAACTAAAATCTTTTCCTCAATGTATTGTTTTATTTTATAATAAAATTACTAATGTTTATAATAAACATTACATGATCTTCTCACAATAAAATAACTTTAACAAAATAAATTGCTCTGCACCTTGAAAACGTTAGAAATAAAATATAACTAACAAAGTAGGCTTACTAACAAAAATCTACTTTTCTTCAATGAATTTTATTATGGAAGAATTTTTTAACATTAATTACAGGATCGTCACACAATAAAAACTTTAATAACAAAAAGTGCACTGTGTCCTCAAACAGGTAGAAATAACAATGCTAGCATTCAATTCTATTACTTGAGCACTAATGGCATTTTTATTTTTTGATAAAGAGAAGCATTTCTGCCTTATCACCAGTTACTGTAATCCAGCGGTACTACACTTCTGAACATTCATTCACATATTAGCCACCGCATACAGCGTCTTCACACACACATGAAACTTACTAGAGAAGTGTAAAGTGTGACAAATGCATCTGTAAATAAAATCCAATGTAAATTTACGTTTTGCACGCTTAAATGACCTTCAAATGGGACATAAACGATTGCTCCGAACTATGTAGACTCGGAGTGCTAGCTTTAGCCGCTTTCCCCTTTTAAAATTGGGCATATTCAGCTGAGTAATGGTGTTTTAAGTGTCTTATTAGGTTTGTTGTTCCGAACGCTTCCACACCAACGACATGTTTACACGCGACCGTGAGTGTGTGCGTGGCTGTGACTCCATTGCATGCCCCGCTGGATTTTTTAAAAAAATTGGCTCAAAATCATGCGAAAAAACGTCCTATTCCGATCCCTAGCCGGTCAATCGGTGCATCTCTAGAAAAAAAGCAAACAAATACAGTTAAAACAAACAATAAAACAAACCGAAAAACAAACAAAACATTATTTTTTTTTAAATTAAACAAAAAAATAAATAAAATACAAATACAAAACGAAACAAAAAAAAAAATGAAAAAAAAAAACTGAAAAAAAAACTCAAAATCTTAACAAAACAAATACAATAAAAAACTAACTGAAAATCAAACAATAAAATAAAACAGAATAAAAACAAACAAACCAAAACAAAACACACAACAAAACAAACAGAACAATAAAATAAAACAAGCAAAACAATACAAACACAAAAAACAAAACATAAAAATTTTAACAAAACAAACACAATTACAACAATAAAACAAACCAAAAATACAAATAAAATGAAATAAAAACAAACAAAACTATACAAACACAAAAAACAGAAAAGACAAAAAACAAAACTAATACATCAAAACAAAAACAAAAAAAGACAAAAAACTAAACAAATACAAAATTAAACTAAAAAAAAATACACTAAACTAAAACTACTTGATTTGTTTTACTTTTGTTTGTTTTTAGGTTTGTTTTATTGTTGTAATTGTATTTTTTCAATACAAATAACATTTTGTTTGTTTTGTTTTTGTCTTTTTGTATTTGTATTGATTTGTTTATTTTTATATTTTGTTTTGTTTTGTTTGATTTGTTTTATTTTATTTTTTGTTTAGTTTTCAGTTTGTTTTATTGTTGTTATTGTATTTGTTTTACTTCTTTATCTAAAACTAAACATAAACTTAAAAAAGTAAATACAGTTACAACAAAAAAAACAAAAAATAAATACATAAAACAAAAAAACACAAAACAACAGAAAACATTAAACAGATAAAAAAGTAAAACAAATACAATAACAACAATAAAACAAACTGAAAATTAAAAAAATAAAACAAAACAAAAAAATAAAAAAACAAATACAAAAACAAAACAAACAAAATGTTATTTGTAACGAAAAAATACTATTACAACAATAAACCGAACCTCAAAACAAACAAAAATAAAACAAACCAAGTACAACAATAAAACAAAACTAAACAAAAACTAAACAAAAATAAAATGTCTTAATATTTAGAAATATTTAGTATGACAGTGGCATTCCACTTCACTTAAATAATAGATGAAAATGATTCCAAAGCTAGTTCAACTATTTAAAGGGAATTTTCTAGCAAATAGTACTGGACGCTGTTGGGTGATTTTATGTGTGATTTCAAGACACTGCTTGCGATGCTTACAGTTCTCAAACTCTGTCAAAGTAATCAGCAAAATGTTTACATTTCAAATCAGTATTCCATTAAAATTATATGCTAACATTTGTAACAGAACTTAAAAACGTCATAATTTAAATTTAAAATGCATAAACATTCAAATGTGTGAAATGCATCAAAATGCATGTTCCTATAGGAAAACTGTATTGAAACCAGTCCTAAAGGTTGCATTCCGACACATGTTTGTGTTCAGGATTCACCCTCTGACATTCAGCATTAAAAGCGGCGTGGCCATCCATGCAGCTAAGCAGTGAAGCTCAAATGCAAATGGCACAACACTCTGCTCCAGTGCTGCCTCATCAGTTCTGACACCCTGCTGGAGTGGTAATCTGTGAGCCATATGCATAGCAAAGCATCATGGCCATCTGCCCTGGGAACACACGCATCCATCTTCCTGAGGATACAGGTTTGTGTACATGTAGGTCCGGAGCATGTTGAGAGGGTGAGAAAGACAAAACAGGACAGTGTGTTTGAATACCACTGGCTCCCTCTACTGTGCTAAATATTCGTCAGTAATAACAATTAACAATCAAAGCCAAGAATTAAATGTATAGTTCAATTCAAAATTAAATTCTGTTATTATTTACTCACTCTTATGTCATTCCAAACCCATGTGACTTTTCATTCTTCTGTGGAACACAAAATTTGACATGCTGAAGAACCATCATGCAACTCTATACAGTACATCAAAAGTTAAAAATGACATATAAACACCAAAAAAGCACTACAAAACTTGTCCATATGACTTTTGTGCTTTATGTCAAGTCTGCTGAAGCCATAACATGGCTTTGTTAGATTTAACAAATCATTCAATCTGATTGGTGAATCAGCTCCAAAGAGAGACCCTCAATTGGCCCAAAATAATGACTTGTTTACTGATCCAGTCAAGTTTAACTCATGGACTCGATTCAAAGAAAGATAGCAAGCACCATCTGCAGCCTATACAAGTGAGAAATGTAGAGACATCAGCCCAGTACTAAATGTACTAAAGGTAAACACAAAAACAAAACACAAAACAAAATAAAAACAGACAAAAACTAAACAAATACAAAAATAAAGCAGAAAAAATACTTACGAAGCAAATAAACAAATACATTTTACAAAAAATTAAACAAATCAAATAAAACAAAACAAAAAATTAAAACAAACAAAACAATACAAATGCAAAAAGACAAAAACAAAACACACAAAATGTTATTTGTAATGAAAAAATACAATTACAACAATTAAACAAACAAAAATAAAACAAATCAACAATTAAATAAAACACAAAACAAAAACAAACAAACAAACAAAAAAACTATACAAATACAACAAAACTGTTTGATGTCCATTATGTGATGTCTTTTTTGTGATGTTAAATATGGACCGATAAATATAAATCAGATGTTTGTGGGTTGATCTTCTGAAAAGTGTAAACATTTTGGCTCTGTAGCACTTTCAAAATATGTCTCTGTTTGTATGAGCATCCTTCCTGACCAGCCCAACAATTCTGTTATGAAAACAGAACAAAACAAAAAAATTGAACAAAAACTGACAAAAAAACAAAATACAAAAATAAAACAAGCAATCATAAAACAAACACAGTTATAACAATACAACAAACATAAAAACAAACAAAACAAATCAAGTACAAAAAACAATTAACAAAAACAGACAAAAAACTAAACAAATACAACAATGAAAGAAAAAATCTTAACAAAACAAATACACCTACAGCAATACAATTAACCAAAAACAAACAAACAACAACAACAACAACAACAACAAAAAAATCACAACATAATTGTTTTATGGGTATTCCATAAATAAACTATCACACAAGTAGACGTGAGATATGGATGTATATCGCCACTGCTGTGATTTGGCCATAGGTAATCACAGCGTGCCGATATACAGCCATATCTCATGTCTACTCGTGTGATATTGTGTTTATACAACATTTCAACGGCATAAGTGTGTAAATACATAAACAAAATAACAATGGAGTGTCTTTAAAAGCCCTCTTCCTTCCGCCACAAATTCAAATCTAAAGTTGACAGTTTAACAGCTGAGCCCAAGCCTCTGTTACTAAGTCGAAAGTGTCACTTTAAAACTAGTAACAAAAGAACATTGAGTTGCTTCATTGAAAGCTTATTGTATTACTGTATTAAAAGCTCACTGTATTCTGTTGAGCATTATGACAGAGAGATGGGCTGTTCAAATGTGATTACCTGAATCTGATACAGCATTTATTCTTCAGATCGGTCTCGTATTCACAATAAACATTATAAACATTTGAATATCTGCTGAGGAAAGCGTTATCTTTGTTGTAACGTTAATATCCTTTCATCTGTGATTTTGCTGCTTAGTGCATTTGTCTGCTGCATCAAGCTGTTGTTGAAACTAAAACTAACTTTAGTTTATAGCGTCAACTTTTTATGTAAAAGTCTTTACTGCTGACTCATAAAAAACAGTCTCTTGTCACCATCTAATGCCAGAACAATGTAACTATAATCTTTTCTCAATACTATACACTATTACTAAATAATATTATTTATATAAAATATTATTAAAACTTAATAAACAACCATCTTAAAAGGTGCTAGGCAATTCAGTCAAAAGTACAAAGGCAGCGCTCTGATATACAGCATTGAATTTACATAAACATGAGACTTTGCCAAAACTATCTTCTCTGGAACAAATAATAGATTAATGAGACCAAAGACTACCGTTAAATTTACCCATAACTAATATTTCATGTGTAACCACTACTGAGACATCAGAGCCAGCGGTAAATTCCATAAGATCTGGCCAAGGTGAGGAGCTCACATGTCCAAAACCACTGACACAAATGTATTAACAAACTGCATATTTGAACTATAAACAAGTACATTCTTGTCTGAAAATCTCTTAAAACTACATTCCGTGACACAGAAACAGTAAAATGTATAAAATGATACTGGTAAGAAGTACCGCAAGCGGAGTGATACGATTACAAACTGTAAAACAGCTGTTGGAGTTCTGATATGGCTCTAATATCACTAACTTATCAACCAATCAGATTCGAGGACCAGAAAGAACTGTTGTATAAATAAGGATCATGTGAATTAGAATTCATCTTCCTATTTTTGTACCTGTATCCCATAATTTTTCAAACTGGCCAAAAATAGTCAAATAAATAAATTAATAACTAAAATTATATAAATATTTATACAAATATAACTTATATTTATAAATATAATTTAAATACATTTATTTTTTAAGGGATTCAACATGTTCCATACCTAATGTCTACTTGAGAATGATGCGGTAAACCTTACCAGACCAAGCTAAGAATGATATCACCGCAGACCAATCTGTTCTCTTTTATTTTTAGAATATTTCCTCAGAGCATCTAATCAGTGCACGAACCCCAGCAACACCAACGTCTCCCTGCCTGGCATCTTATCATACACTAGGGGCTTTTATCCCTTCTTTCAGTGATTAACAAGGAATAAGCGGATGGCAGTCTGGAAAAAAACAAAGCTATTCTAGCGGTTCTGCATGATGTCAGTGCTAAAAAGCATTTTCAGAGAGAGAGAGACCTGTATGTTTCCAACCGTTCCGAAACTCATGGTATTTCAATCATGAAAGAGATTCTGTTAACCAAAGGAACAGGGTGCTTTTAGTTCAGCTGGGATCAATTTAAGGACTTGCATAACTCTTAAATGTCTGCATTAGTAGTTTCAAAGACTCTGCTCAAGGTGAAGGAACATAAACTGGGTTTTGATACTTTTGGTTAGGCATTTAATTAACTGAAAGTGAAGCTGTAAAGTAGGTTTAAGATGACAGCTACACAATGCTCTGAGACAGGTTGCCTGAACTCCTGCTAATAAGTGGCGAATATATCCCAAAGGTGTGTGACATGATCCTGTACCATCTGGCAGTCATCATAATACAACTTTTTAGGCAAACTTATAAAGTTAGAATTTCTAAATGTCAGGTATTTTTTTATTTCATTACTGACAACATTTTTTGTTAAATATTAGGGCTACTTCTGAATGGCCATCAATGTAGAAAGATGCTTTTGGCTGCCAGATGGTTAGCCAACAAGGGCTAACAAGGCCATGCTAACATGCCAGACCTTCAACTTTTTGGCCAGCCTGGCATAACATTAACTCAATCAATGGAATAAGTTTGGGACCTGTTGTCCAACCAATGGCATTGGCAGTATTTGAGGAAACCAGTTTGAAAACACTCATTAACCAAGAACTATGGTATTCCATTTTCTTAAAGGAATTGTTCAACCAAAAATTAAAATGACCCCATGATTTACTCATTCTCAAGCCATTCTTGGTGTATATGACTTTCTTCTTTCAAGTGAATACATTTGGAGTTCTATTAAAAAATGCCCTGGCTCTTCCAAACTTTATAATAGCAGTGAATTGTGGTTGAGATTTTGAAGTGTGATAAAGTGCATCCATCCATTATAAAAAGGGCTCCACACAGCTCTGGGGGTTAATAAAGGCCATATTAAAAAATATCCATATTTAAAACTTGCAATGCTCTCAAATATGCATGGTTTAAAAATATTTTAATGTAGGTATTTTTCTTACAAACACACATTGGTTCACTTAAGAAGGCCTTTATTAACCCCTGAAGCTGTGATCACTTTTTGTGATGGATGGATGGTTGCACTTTATTTTGCTTTAAAATCTTAAACCCGATTCACTGTCATTATAAAGATTGAAAGAGCCAGGACATTTTTAAGATAACTCCAGTTGTATTCGTCTGAAAGAAGAAAGTTATATACATCTAGGATGGCTTAGATATCTCTTTAAATATACAGTCATGGCCAAAAGTTTTGAGAATGACACAAATATTAGTTTTCACAAAGTTTGTTGCTAAATTGCTTTTAGATCTTTGTTTCAGTTGTTTCTGTGATGTACTGAAATATAATTACAAGCACTTCATACGTTTCAAAGGCACTTACATGACACTTACATTATCGACAATTACATGACATTTATGCAAAGAGTCAGTATTTGCAGTGTTGGCCCTTCTTTTTCAGGACCTCTGCAATTCGACTGGGCATGCTCTCAATCAACTTCTGGGCCAAATCCTGACTGATAGCAACTAGGGTTGGGCGATGTCGACCCATTTGGCATCGTACGATGTCTAATGTGAAACATCGCGATGGACGATGGCATCGTCAGCAGGGGGCGGGGGTGAGGGATGGTTGTTGTTAAATAATTAATTCATAACGAATTAATGAATTGTTGCCTACCGTTTCCACCAGTGCTTAATTTGAGCCGGATCCTGTTCCGGAAAATGTCAGATTTTGGTTTTTTGCTTTCCAGTATTTGTTTTGAAAGATCCGGCATTAACAAGTGCATTAGATCGTGACAGTGTGTGCGTGCATACAAGACAGAGCAAGCGTGGGTTTATGTAGATGTATTTGGAGGATGTGTGTTGGTCCTTAACATATTTTCGACCAGTCAGCTTTTTTAAGTTCAAAATCGCTCTCATTGATGGCTTACTGCTTAACCCACTTTCTCCAAACGTATTTAATGAGCAGCGGAATGTTTAGAGAGAAAGTGTAATATCAGAAATAATACCAAATCAACCAAAATATTATTATGTATTAACATTATAAACACTATAAACACAGCTATAAGTTAGTTACCCTGACTCCAGAACGAATCATTTAAATGTAACGGTATTCAGAACAGGACATCAATGAAACAAAATATATTAAGGTAAAAAACCAAAACAAAGTGAAACTAAAAATAGCAGGCGTTGGGCTCACGTACCTCTGTAATTCGGCACAAATCCAAGTGTTTCCATATTCCCAATGTATCTGAATGATAAACTGTTATTTATAATGTAGGCTTTGTATTGTGCGTTCCTATTTCGATGGTTCTTTCGTTGGAAAAAATATATATTCTCTTTTTGTTCCAAGCTCTGTTCGTTATGGTAAAACCATGAAAAAGGCATATTTGGTGTAGTTTATTTAATCTAATTTAATAAAAATTATTTTGATTTTTTTTTTCTGCTGTTTTTGTATGCCTCATTTATTAATGTAAACGAACTAGTTCGTGTAATTCGTTTGGAGTTTATTGTGATGGCTAACAACTTCCTTGTTATTATTTCCTCATAATAATAATAATAATAAAATAAGTAAAGATGCGGAAATTGAAAGCATGCATTTAATTTGGCTATATAGCGTGATTAAGTGTGTGTTTTTCACAAGCGGGTTCCTGCTGCTGCAGCGGGGGTGGGGCAGCGGATCGCAATGCCGGCTCAGCATCGTGATGTCTATCGGCCATCGGCGATGGGCGATGGCATCGTCTATCGACCCAACCCTAATAGCAACCCATTCTTTCATAATCACTTCTTGGAGTTTATCAGAATTTGTGGGTTTTTGTTTGTCCACCCGCCTCTTGAGGATTGACCACAAGTTTTAAGATCTGGGGAGTTTCCAGGCCATGGACCCAAAATGTCAACGTTTTGGTCCCTGTGCCACTTAGTTATCACTTTTGCCTTATGGCACGGTGCTCCATCGTGCTGGAAAATGCATTGTTCTTCACCAAACTGTTGTTGGATTGTTGGAAGAAGTTGCTGTTGGAGGGTGTTTTGGTACCATTCTTTATTCATGGCTGTGTTTTGGGGCAAAATTGTGAGAGAGCCCACTCCCTTGGATGAGAAGCAACCCCACACATGAATGGTCTCAGGATGCTTTACTGTTGGCATGACACAGGACTGATGGTAGCGCTCACCTTTTCTTCTCCGGACAAGCCTTTTTCCAGATGCCCCAAACAATCGGAAAGAGGCTTCATCGGAGAATATGACTTTGCCCCAGTCCTGAGCAGTCCATTCGCTATACTTTTTGCAGAAGATAAATCTGTCCCTGATGGGTTTTTTTTTGAGAGAAGTGGCTGCCCTTCTTGACACCAGGCCATCATCCAAAAGTCTTCGCCTCACTGTGCGTGCATATGCCCTCAGACCCTGCCTGCTGCCATTCCTGAGCAAGCTCTGCACTGGTGGCACTCCGATCCCGCAGCTGAATCCTCTTTAGGAGACGATCCTGGCGCTTGCTGGACTTTCTTGGACGCCCTGAAGCCTTCTTAACAAGAATTGAACCTCTTTCCTTGAAGTTCTTGATGATTCTATAAATTGTTGATTTAGGTGCAATCTTAGTAGCCACAATATCCTTGCCTGTGAAGCCATTTTTATGCAACGCAATGATGGCTGCACGCGTTTCTTTGCAGGTCACCATGGTTAACAATGGAAGAACAATGATTTCAAGCAGCACCCTCCTTTTAACATGTCAAGTCTGCCATTCTAACCCAATCAGCCGGACATAATGATCTCCAGCCTTGTGCTCGTCAACATTCTCACCTGAGTTAACAAGACGATTACTGAAATGATCTCAGCAGGTCCTTTAATGACAGCAATGAAATGCAGTGGAAAGTTTTTTCGGATTAAGTTAATTTTCATGGCAAAGAAGGACTATGCAATTCATCTGCTCACTCTTCATAACATTCTGGAGTATATGCAAATTGCTATTATAAAAAATTAAGCAGCAACTTTTCCAATTTCCAATATTTATGTATTTCTCAAAACTTTTGGCCACGACTGTACATTATCTGAGAGCCTCATAGTATGATGTTCAAAATACTATAAGCAACAGAACAATAACTTGATGCGAAAGCTATTTTTATGTCTTAAAGACCCAATAATTTTTTAAGACATGCATGTCAAGTTAAATTAAATATGTCTGTGTGCATTATGATATCATGCTCAATAACCATTGATCTTAGAGCAGAGGGCAGACTATAGCATGTGACATAAATATATGGTATGTTGTCCTTGCAATGCCAAAGCAGAGCTTGTATGATGTCATCGGCCACTCTGACAATGATGTGTCGCTATGTTTTATCAATCACAGAGTAAGTTATCCATACGCCCATTTCACAAATGAACAAAGTGAATTAAACCTCAGCTTCTGCTCCATTAACACAGGGGTGAACCCAAGGATTTAGGAAGGATGTGTATTCCTACACTTGATCAAAGTGCTTTTAATAAGAGCATTCGCTTGAAGGCCAAGCATTGTCCTTCTAAAAGTGCCACATTTACATACTGTACAATTACAAAGCCGAGAGCCGAGGCGGCCTGAGAAATTATTTTGCATTCCCCATTGTGAACAAAGATATAAACCATGACCTGAAGGTCAATCATTAGTCTCTGTTCTATACTCGTCTGATACTTTGCGAGCCGCATGTTTAATTTGTTGATTCATGGCATTGCGGAAGTCCATCCAAGGGATTAAAACCTCAAGCATTAACCCTGATATTAAAATACTGGTTTTATAGACTTATAACCTCCCAACCTCCACAAAAGTTCATGCGATTAAAAACTAATTGCGTAAAATAATTTATCAAAAGTGCCACGATGGTTCCCACTCAAGACCTTTAGTTCTTAATTATTAATTCCTGCAATTAGGCAACTTACTATGTACTGAGTGTGAGGGCCCATGCAATATTCAAAGCGATGCATAATTATGTAATACATTCCAGACATAAGAAGCTATATATCCACAGTGGGCTTGTCAAGATAAAGACATTTTTATTTGCTTTGTAAGATTGTTTCATCTCCAAGAAGGTCTTGGTGGATAAAAGAGCCACAACTGCAGGGGTTTTAGTGACCTTCCATATGATCGCGACACACGAACATTAGGAAAGTATTCAACACAACAGGCAGTCTTGCTATCAAAGTGCACAGAATGCATCAAAGGCTTACCTTAAAGAAAAAAAATATGGATGAACTGCAGAGTCTGTCAACAAATAGAACCCCTAAATTAGGCTGTAGAACACAGTGCATTGTGTGATAAATTATATATCATGTTCATGCCAGTATCGGAAGATTATTGAAGGTCTTCATGGTGCCTGAAGCAAATATGGAACCCCATCTACAATGGACTCGCTGGAGAAGTTTGGCTTTCATCTCGAGATATGCTTCAAAGCTTGCTTCGAACAGAGCAAACTGGCAATCACACTAATGTGTAACCGGGCAGTTGTGCACTTCACAAAGCCCATCATTAGAACAGCAGCTGAGATCACACAGAGACGGCGCCGTCTTCTCATACAAGGTTTTCCGAACATGTGATATTTCCGTGTTAGAAGCTATGGCGAGATGCTTTGAAAATCTTTAATGTCTTGCTCGTGGCCTGCGAGCGAACATCCTCCTCGAGCAGAAATCTTCATATATATGAATAAAACAGAAAGCTTCAGTGTAACTCCTGCTTCTTGTGTAAATCTTCATCTTGGATTTCTGATTTGTAAGGACAGCACATACCTCTTTGATATTACTTTATGTTCACATCTAAACTCTCATGAAATTCAACAAACAGAATATACTTGTAAATGTTCAACAACTTTTCATTCAGCACATACCTGTTACTTAAAGCCCATGGGTCCGCAGTTCAAGGTTACTTTCTTCTTTTCTGAATAAATGCGAGAAATATGTGTAAATTAGAAAATACAGTATTATTAATTCAGAGCGAGCTTGACATGGCAACCCACTCCATAGGCTACTGATATAACTAAAAGTGCATTATTTATTAATTTATTTGAAAAATTATTCATTTATATAAATGTGAAACTTTTTAAAGCAAGACACCTCAGATGAATAAAGAATTCAACTAATATACGCCAGCATACTTCCTCAGTTAAATACATTAAGAATTGCAAACATTTTTTGTATTACAAGGTTTAAAAAATGTTATGTTTAAATATGCAAATATACCTAATTAAATATGCACTAATCTGCATCAATTTCCAGAACATAAATCTGAACAGTGGATAAAACAAGATTCAAAATTCTTTATTTTCTTGACATATTAAAGGTCTTTATCACTATCACTAAATCTGAAAATACTGTTAACTGTCACAATATCAGCCTGAATACTTTATCACTCAAAAATTTAGGATTAAAATGTCAAGCATACAATGTGATATATGAACAAACCCCTCTGTAAAAATCTTATAGAATATAGATAAAATTCTGTAAATTCTGGCGTAAGCGCTACTAAAGTGATGATTTGTGGCTCAGTGCAGAAGAAAAAAAAACTTATTTTGAGCAAATCCTTTAAATATAAAGATTGCATCTACAGATTTGAAATCTGCACATTGTAAAAACTTTTTCACCAGATTCAACTTAAAAACCTAAGCTGCCTTAAAATTTGAAGTTAAATCAGCTTAAAACTACAAGTCATTTTAACATATTACAATAAAAATGAGTTGATTTAGCTTGTGAGTTGAAATGACTTAAGTTGATTTAACTTAAAATTTTAAGGCAGCTGCAAAACTAGTTTTTAAGTTGAAACTGGTGAAAACTTTTTACAGTGCAGATGCAAAGACCAAGTGCGGTAAAATAATATTTTGGATGTTTTCTTTCAACTAGTCTGACACAACTCTTAAAAATAAAGGTGCTTTAAAAGGTTCTTCACAGCGGTCCCATAGAAGAACCATTTTTGGTTCCACAAAGAACCATTCATTCAAAGGTTCTTAAAAAACATCTTTCTTTCCTTATTATAATCTGAAGAGCCTTCTTTCGCCACAAAGAACCTTTTGTGAAACTGAAAGGTTTGTTAGACGTTAAAGATTCTTTATGGTATCATTTAGACAAAAAGGTTCTTCTATGGTATTGTGAAGAACCTTTATTTTTAAATTTCAAATCACAAATCTGACTAGTACTTTTAGAATGTCCCAAAACTGTATCTTGAACTAAGCAATGACTGTATTTCTTTATACTTGAGTCCAAGTTCGAAATAAAACTCTATGAACTGCTCCGTTGTGAACATACAAAGCTGTATGAATGACTAACTTACAAGCTGTAAAGTAAACAGGAAGTGTTTGTCCGAACTCAACTGGTTTTGCGAAAGAACGCAAAATATCTTTGTGAGGGAACGCAAATATCTTTGCAAGAAAACACAAAAGTTTTGCAAGAAAACGCAAAAGTTTTGCAAGAGAATGCAAAAGTTTTGCGAGGGAACACAAATATCTTTGTGAAAGAACACAAAAGTTTTGCAAGGTAACAAAAAGTTTCTTGAGGGAAAGCAGAAGTTTTGCGAGAGAACACAAAAAATGTGAAAAATATTTTTTTCCTCGCATCACAATTTTTTTCCTACCACCATGTCCTCTTATTATAACTCAGCAGCTGGGTTGTTTCGTTGAAGAGAGCAGCTTATTTACAGAAAACCAACCCAGCAACTAGGTAAAAATAATAATAAAAAAAACCTAATCAAATGACCCAACAAGCTGAACTCAGCATTTTGGTGTTAAGATGTTTTTTTGTTTTTTTTGTTAAAGTATATATGAAAAAAAAACTATGTTCTGCCTAGTGTCTTGTCTTAAATGGAAATAAAAAACCATTCAAAAATCATTTTGTGGGGACTGTTGGACATTAAAAGTGACACCATAACATATGATACACCCACACATAACATGACTACTGCATATTACATGATTGGTGTTCATTATTCCTGTTCTATGAAAGGAGATACAAAGTAGTGTGGTACACATTGCAGATCATGTAATACTACACGAAATGAGCACTAGGCCCCAGCTCCAATCAAAATCCAAAGAAAACATGGATGTACTTTTACATCTGTGAAGAGTTTCCTGTTTCCAATGGACACTGGAGGGCTGCCATCCATTCTGAGGTCTGGTATGGATTAGACATTTTGATATTAAACAGGCAGGTTTCAGAAGTCTTCCTCTTGAGTAGAATACTAGATTTTAGTATAGCTTGGGGGGAAAACAATTCTAAAAGCTTATTAAGTCTTTTGTAAATATAATTTTGTAATCATTATTTATAGTGTTGTTTTTGGCGGCCGATTTTAATTTTAGTTTTAGTCTAGTCTTTGTGTGAAGCTGTCATTTTGGTTTTTATTAGTTTTAGTCACGTTCATACTCTTTTTAGTCTAGTCAAGTTTTAGTCAACTAAAAGTCTGAGCATTTTAGTCTTATTTTAGTCAGAATTACCCATGACTATTTTCGTCTAGTTTTAGTCGACGAAACCTGATGACATTTTAGTCTAGTTTTAGTCGACGAAAACTGATGACATTTAGTCAATTTTTAGTCAATGAAAATTTATTTTAGGCTATTTTTAGTAATGCAATTTTATTTAACCCAGTCAATATAGTATAACTACCTAGTAGTATAGTTTTCTAAAGTTTTCTTTTAGCCAAACCCATTTCAAACAAGGTTATCTTATTATATTATTGCTACCTTATAAGCTCAAAAATACATCCATTCCAGACATGGAAGATGCTCTAATTTGAAATTAAAACATTTATTTTACCTACCAAACATGTTAGAAGTACACACACATAAATTGAAATAAAATAAATAAAAACAATAAATAAAATAAAATAGCATCACATGACAACGGCAGAAAAAAATTATACATTCAAGTTTAACAAACGTGACTGCTTCGTATTCTGATTCAAACAACACGAACCCCTTGCGCAGGTTTCAAGTGTCATTCACTTCTTTATTAAGAATAAATCATAATACAAATAAACATGTACGTGTAGTTTTGTGCATGTTCATTTTGTAGTGATTCCAGCTTCAAAAGCACTTCTAATTAATAATAATATTAGTCAATTTAACAATATTCTTAATTTACTTTGATCATCTATGGCTACACAAATCATGCTTGTACTTTTATAAGTTTATTTACAGATTAATTAATTAGTGTACGTAAAATATTTCTTATGGTTTTCGTAGCACAAATTGATTCATTTTAAGACACTGTCCAAAAATCGCTTTGACATCTGGGACGTAAAAGAAACGTTTTGACCACAAGATGTCATTAGTGTACAACGTGTTGAAAAGCTTCGAGTAATGAAGCTTTTTACGATACAATTGAGGGGAACGCTTTGGTGCTTCGAAAAGCTTCATTTTCCCATCACTACTAAAAAGTAGGAAAACACGAATGTGTCGTTTCTTCTTTTTCTCCCAAAGACAAACCACAGCTGACCAGCCATCGGTCCCTTTCTCTGTGTCAAACTTAACTTTCTTTGTAGTCGTCTTCTAGAATCTAGATAATGCTACGAGTGTGGCTTGAGAAAGTGACATCGCCTGCGGTTTAGACTAGAAGGGATACAGCTCTGGCTACTGGGCATGCGCACATCAATCTAACGTTATAACATTTCGTTTCATCTCGTTTTCGTCGCCGAAAATGAAGAGACATTTTAGCATAGTTTTTATTTTGTAAACCACATTTAGTCTCGTTTTTATTCGTCAACGATATTGAAATATAAATTTTATTATAGTCATCGTCACATGACCAGTATTTACGCTTCGTCTCGTCTTGTTTTCGTTACGTGATAAAGGTTCGTTGACGATGATATTTAGTAATAATTTTAGTTGACGAAAGCAACACTAATTATTTATTTGTTAATCGAAAAAAAAATCAGCCCCAGTGCTCATTCATAACATTATATTTAAAAAAGTGTGGCCAATATAGGTTTGAAACAACATGAGAGAGGGTACATTTTCATATTTGTGTGAAAAATCCTTTAAAAAGATTACAGAACGTGAGATACAAATTTAGAGAATTGCAAATTTATATACCACAAATCTTATATACCACAGTTGTGAAATGCAGCGCGCAAACAAAACATCTCACTGCTACAGTGTCATTCAGATGTTTACACCCCCATATCTAGTGGAGAACTTGGCATGAAAACATCTAAATGACTTTATATCTCTGAGTTATTGCATGAGAGATGAAGCTATTAAGAGAATGGGAAACAAATTGAAGCTTTAAATGCTAAATTTACATAGAGAGTAAAGAAAGCATGCTGAGATGGTGTTTGGTGTCCATCATATGCAGGATAATGGTGTGGTTATATTCACCCAGGAGGCCGTGTCTGCATTTGTTAAGCTTATGGCTTCAACCTATACAGTTCTAGAATGGAACCGGCTGAATTTTGACGGCTCCTCAGCTCCCATGGAATCATGGGATAACAAAGTGTCTTGCAGATGCAGACAATGCAGCATGTCATCTTAGTATTGTTGAATCCTGAGTTTATGAACATCCTACTTAAAGGGATAGTTTACTCATAAAATTCTCTCATAAATTGCTCATCCGCATGTTGTTCCAAACACATAAGACCGTTGTTTATCTTCGATGAACATACTTTTGATGAAATCCGAGAGCTTTAAAATACAGTTTAAAATAAGGTTAATATTAATTAATTTATTATTATTTTATTTCAAATAAAAAAGTAGATAGAGTTTTAGTTTTATGAACGTCACAATGACATCAATGTTACATTCTAAATATTAAATATTCAATTAATATTCACTGTGATGATTTTATATGGTATCTATAGAAGCCTGCTTCCACCACTAAATAAATAATAAAAAAGGTAAATGCGAATTTTTATCTCTCAATTCTGACTTTTTCTTGCTATTTTCGAGTTTACATTTTGCAATTCTGACTTTTTTCTTAGAATTGCGAATTTATATATCACAATTCTGACTTCATTTCTCAGATTTGCGAGTTTATATCTCAGAATTCTGACTTTATAACTCACAATTGCGAGTTTATATCATGCATTTCTGATTTTATTTATCAGAATTGCGAATTTATATATCACAATTCTGACTTCATTTCTCAGATTTGTGAGTTTATATCTCAGAATTCTGACTTTATAACTCGCAATTGCAAGTTTACAGTATATCTTGCAATTCTGACTTTAGAACTCTTATTTGTGAGTTTACATCTCACAATTCTGAGAAAAAAAGCCAGAATTGTGAGTTTGTATCACGCAATTCTGAGAACAAATGTCACAACAACCTTTTTTTTTTTATTCATTGTGGAAACGAACTTCCATAGGTATCAGGAGCTGTATGGTGTCTAACCTGTTATTTTGTGATCAAGATGATGGTGATATATGAAGAACATTAGTTAATATTGTGTAAGTGGTCTCTTTATAACTGTATCACGTGCACTTGCATCCCAGGAATTTTGGCTGTGGTTTTAGCAGGCATTTAGGAACTTACCCTTTAAAAACTTAGACATATGCGATCGTATTCCACACTTCTTTGAGGACATCTCCTCCCCCTTGGTGTCCTAAAAACATAAATCAGAATCTCATCCTTTGATCTAATTACATTTCAATGCAGTACGATCCTCATTTAGTGAAGCTGTCAAGTTACGCCTTAAAATGATATATTAAAGTCAAGCTAATGCCTCTTTTGAAGTGAAAAGAAAGAAATATGGCTTTTACTCATGCACTACCACATGAGTACTATATAAATGATAATCAGCTCAATTAGGATGCTTAACAAAGTGGTTTGCATTTCTTCTATTTGAATTGAATGCATTAAAACAAGATCTTTAGAGACTAAGTGTAGAGCTAAGCATAGATTGTATGCTTGTAACTAAAATTACACGAGCTAAAGGAATAGTTCTGCTGAAAATTTACTCACCCTCAGGCCATTCAAAGTGTTCTCATAGCTTTATAATGTTACGGTTGAACCACTGTCACATTGACTATTTTAACCATGTCCTTACTACCTTTCTGGGTCTTGAACTTGTCAGTTGCATTGCTGTTTATGCAGGGTCAGAATGCTTTTGGATTTCATCAAAAATATCTTTTGGTCACCATTCACTTTCTTTGTATGGAAAGGAACAGCTTCAACATTCTTCAAAACACCTTCTTCTGTGTTTTACGCAGGAAAGAAGCATAAACAGGTTTCATAAGATATGAGGGTGAGTATATAGTGAAAGAACCTGGAGAAACTTGTGAATATTGTACCAACACTTCAGTATTTCTGTAACGGGGTCTCAAGATAGAAAAGCAGTGTTTTCTTAAGTGGTCCAAGGGCCCACTGGACAAAACCTGTGCATCTTCATCTGATTAATGACTATCCACTGTCTAATAAACAGTAATTGAATGGTCTATTGCAGAGGCCCTGAAAGCCTGGGAGAGCTGCTTGCAGCCCGTACTATCGTCTGGGGTTGATTATGGTTGACCTTGTGTGAGGCGCACTTTGAAACAGTGAGTCTAAGCTGGGGAACTGTAGCCAGAGAGCAAAGCAGAAGATAAATGAACAGATACTGTATTGACACTGCAAAAGGAGATCGATAGCGTGATCAATATCTATTTGATTTTTATCACAAAACTCTGTGGAGGAGGAAGACGATTGATCAAACGTGCCGGGGCACATCGGCATATCTAACAATATTAATTAAGAAAAACTGCTTAGCTGACTGATTGCTAAATCAGTCAATATTGTTAAAATCAAAACAAACGATTTCTGCATTCAGATGTATAGCCTAATTCTTTCCTGTAAGCTTTGTACTACAGGAATTGTCTTAACATGCTAAATAAGTCCTTAGGCATGGTTATTATGATAAGAGTTAATAGAAGTTATAATACTTTTTAAATATTATTACACTAAAATGAGTTAAAAACAGCCCAGCAACTGGGTTAAAAGTTCAATTTTTTTAACTTAACTATTGCTTAAAAAACTGTATTTTATTTATTTATTTATTTTGCTTTAAATGAACCCAAAATAGGTTGGAAATTGACATTTATTAATATGTTCAATACATGAACATTTATTAATAAGTTAAATGAATAATAATTAAACTATAAACACTTTTTAAAATTGCTTATAAGGTGTTCACCTTGATTATTGCTGATGACTCTAGTAAATTATGTGTCTAATTTTAATAATTTAATAATTTATAACCTATTTTAGGTTCATTTTAAACCAGCCACATAGTAATTATTAAACAGTAGTTGAGTTTAATAAAAACTACCCAGACGTTGAGTTAAACATTTAACCCAATATTGGGTCAAAAAAAAAGTTGCTAAGTTTGTCCATATTTCAACCAGCTCTGGGTTTTATTCAAACCAGCATTTTTAGAAAGTGTTATAAATTATTGTTTAAGTCAAGTCTAAGTATTTTATTGCTATTTGTTCCTAAACAAGTTTTCATATTTTAAATAGCATTTGAAAGCACAAATATACAGTGCAAAACCAAAGAGTTTTACATCCAGGGTTGTTATTGATAACATAAAATATAAATATTAGACGAAAAAATAACTAAATCTTAAAAAAATGTACATTTTAAATATTGTCTGAAAAAAAAAAAGAAATACATAAGTTAAGGTTGAAGTGCTAAAATACTAAAACTGAAAATAATAAATATAGTAAAAGTATTAAAACTAAATTTAAAATGAAAACTATAAAAAAATCAAAAGCTAAATCAAAATATTAATAAATAGCACAGTAGTATAATGCTAAAATATATAATTCACATTATATAGTTAATATAATTATTAATTTCATAACAAGGACTTTTTTAACCGGTCACAGAACATATTAGCAGATTTGTTTGTGATTTATCTCTAAGTAAATTTTATATAAATACCAAATTATTGCACTTGCTTTGCTAACAATTACTGTAAACAATCTTGATGTCTTCATGGCAGCTTAGCTTTTCTTTTATCTATGCGCTGGGGTTCAGTGTGTGTTAATGTAAATCAAAAATGGCATCATTTCTGTTAAGGTGGCTGTTCTGACTAAAACACTATCATATAATTGAATCTGTTCATCAATAAAAAGCGTAATTCTAGTAACAGTAGCAGGCCATATAATTCAAAGGCGCGTCAACGGATGAGGTAATATTTATTTTGAAGCATGACTCATATATAGTGAATGAAATGTTTTAAGAAGCTTTCAAATATATCATGCTTTCAAGAAGCCTTCTTAAATTACATGCTTTTAAACATCAGAGGGTCTATGAGCACTCACCAAAGCAGCATTTTTACATTATGATTGCTTGCCTACTTAGCTCAGGTTCTAGCGCAACAACATATTCGTTATGCTTTGTTCTCATGCGAACACAATGCGGCTGCCATTGTAAAATATATCAACTCCGTGACGGCAAATTAAAACCGTCACCTCGATATGAAAAGCACGGCAGCTTCATAATAACTCATTATCACAAAATATCTATGCCATAATATACACGTTACTGTCAGATTCTTATGAAATAGATCTATTCGAGGGTCATAATCAAGCCTTACGATGCCGGATAATAAACACGGCTGGACAGGAAAAGAACAGCGTGTCGCGGCTATGTGTGCAATGGGAATACAAGCCTTCAGTGTGCGAATATTTATTGGACATTGTTGAGTGCTAGGGAACATGGTTAATGGTTAACATTACGCAGTCCTTCTGAGCAAGTCCTGCAAGATTACCACTTACATGTCTTTAGTGCCGACACTGCGAACGGTCGTAAAAAGGAGCCCTCATCCGCTCTTGTAAATCAAATCATGTTTTGAGCGGTGATGATGATTCTGCCAATTAGTTGAGGCTGGACTGGTGAGAATTACTACTCACTATTACACATGGTCCATTCTCGAGATCTATAGCCACCCTCGATTTGGCAATCTCCATACAGGACTAAATGTGATAAGAAATGAATTATACTATTGATGAGGTCCTTAACAAGGTAATAACCGCGCTCCCCAGTCAATAATTATTCCGATAAGAATATCTTTATTATGAAAATGCCGACTACAGCAGAAAGTCACAGCACCAAAACAATACCCAGCGGTGTAATTGCCTTTGTCTGAAATTATAGTTTTCATTAAATGGAATGCTGCATGTTATTGATTGTTTAAATAAGACTCGATATCTTCCTGTTTCAAAGCACTGTGAAATTGCATGGCATTGTAATATTCCAAAGCATTGTTGTGTCTGTTCATCAATGTTATGAGATTCACACTATAACGAGTCAAGGACTATTGGCCACAATAACTGCTGTATCTAAATGGGCTAATTTTATGGGGTTAGATCACAGACTAAAAAAAAGCAAATCGCTGCCTCTCTCCTCATGACCTCTTCTTCTGTGTGAACAGAATGGAGAGGAAATATGGCAGACTTGTGCTGCGTTCCATTCAGAATTGATGGGACATTTCTACTAAAGCCATAACCCAGCTAACAGGTAACATTCTCGGAATTTTGGCTGATGTTGTTAAAGAGATAGTCCATTAAAAATGAAAATTCAGTCATTAATTACTCAACCTCATGACACTCCAAACCCGTAAGACCTTTGCTGATCTTCGGGACACAAATTAAGATATTTTTTATGAAATCCGAGAGCTTTCTGACCCTGCATAGACAGCAATGCAACTGACATGTTCAAGGCCCAGAATAGTAGTAAGGACATCGTTAAAATACTCAGTGGTTCAAACGTAATGTTATGAAGCTACGAGAATACTTTTTGTGTGAATTACCTGAATTACCTGAGTAGCTATTACTTTATGCCTAAATAATATGTATAAAAGCATAAAATAAATACATTTAAATTTATCAATCATTTAGTCTAAATGATCTTATGAACCACTGACAACTCCTAAATAACTGGTTTGTTAAAAATATAATATTTAATTTAGAAATTATAAATTGATCATTAATAAATTATGAAAAAACAATTATTATGAATCAAGAACAAAGCATCTATAGCTGCATTTATAAACTGCTTACTACCATCTATTAATGTAGGGACAATGCTTTATACATGATGAATTGACTACTAATGCTTAACTAATGATTCATAGTGTGCAGTTATTATAAAGTGTTACCACAAAACATTCTTAGAATGTATTTGTGTTAGCTGGGAAAGGCCTTTGCGTTACGCTGAAGGAAAAAAATAGCATTGTTTTTGTTACTTTTGCAGGTGTTTGACTGTCAAAATATATGTCTCAAAACAACCACATTGTTTTGAGACCACCAATACTAATGGTTATTTTGTAAGTTTAAAATTCAGTCAACAGTTTCAAATCCACAGAAAAAAAAAAAAAAAAAATCTGATCTAAGAGACTGGTCTGTGGTCAAATGCCAGTAAAATAGACAAAAGTAATGAGCTGATTGAATATTCAGATTCTATGCTCAAGTCCATTTACCTTATTGGTTCTGAAAGCAGACAACCTTGGTGAAAAATCAGCATTTGTATGGTTTGGATGGTTTGTAAAGTTTTTGGCAGGGCTATCACCACCACTTCCTGGTCTGGGGTCTTTGAAGGTGTCTTGTTCCTCCTCAACTTCTTTTACTTCCATCTGTAGAGTAGGAAAACATTCAACTTTTATATTGCTGCATCCTAATTTTTGTATTCAATAATCTGCATGATTGAAATGTCTCATCATGTAAATTGCGTGTCATCTTCACCTGTTCAATGGGAAGATCCACCTTCATATTTTCATCTTCCAGTACTTCTGATGATACTACGGCCTCCTTTCTTTTGTTGGTGGCTCTGAAGACGCTTTTTTCTGAAGTGGGCGATAAATCCTAATTACATGCTGATAATATGCTGGATGCAAACTTTAGTACACACACAATTCACAATGTTAAAGTTGAGGACTGCATTAACTATCATCCTAAATATTTAATCAAAAGCAACCATTCAGGATTTTACTTTAACTTATAAGATAACAAAATAGGAGGTGCATGTTTTTCTAACATTTGACGGGCATACATGATAGAAAATGTTTAAAATCAGAGCAGCATGAAGCAGGATCAGGTTAGTCCATTAGTAAGAACCTTGAGAGCCTGTTTTTTTCACAGATGAGCTTCGTTGCTCGCAATGAAAATAGCTAAATGACACTGTAAATAGACAGGCCCTGTTGCAACTAACTACAAATCAATTAATGTTTGTTACAAAACGCTCAATATCTTCTCTCAAAACACAGACTATTAACACAGACAAAGGAAAAAAACCTGTCTGGAGATGAAACGTCTTGTTTCAGCAGACAAGACATGAGGGTTAAAGTGATAAACACTCTTCAGCATTACCCAGAACACTTCACCTCACATCAAATCAAGTCCGTCCGAGCTCAGCACTTCACAAAGCATTTAATGGGCTTTCTTGATCCTGAGATGCAAACTGCATTCGTCGGTGCCTTTGACATTCAAAGGTAAGACAATCTTGGCTAATGATAAGCTGACAGCAGATGCACTCCTCCTCCAGTAGGTGATGGGAATGGCTCTCGCAGTCATGGCATGTTTGATTACCCCTCTGCAGCGATTGATGTAGATAAAAGGAGGTTTCTCGTTTTATTTTTTTTCGGTTTCTGCCATTAGGAATGGCATTATGTGGATCTTCTGCCCCATGGGACATGATCAAGTGTCCAGAGTAGGTATGAGCCTTCATTGGGGGCTTTTATAAGCATGGCTGCAGACATACTGTACCGTCCGAGTCTAATGTGAGATCTGCATGAGTGAGGGAAACTCAACTCCATCACAAGGACTGCTGGCTCGGCTCTTATGAGCAAAGTGATGGCAGCTCCGGAGCGCCTGCAATTACTCAATGAATGACCTCATGGCATGTAAAAGACACAATGCACTTGCTCAGTCAAAGTCTTGTTTGGTTAATCTAGTGAACAAAAAGTGTCAATCTCATGTGCCCTCTCAGATTTGTGAGCCAGATGTATTTTGTATAACTAATTACTGAATAAAAGTATTCATTTTTTAAAGGGATAATTCACCCACAAATGAAAATTCTGTCATTGATTTCTCACCCTCATGTCGTTCCAAACCTGTATGAACTTCGTTCATCTTCGAAACACAAATTAAGATAATTATGATGTAATACAAGAGCTTTCTGACACAGCATGGACAGCAACACAACTGACACGTTCAGTGCCCAGAAAGGTAGTAAGGACATTGTTAAAATAGTCCATGTGACATCAGTGGTTCAACCGTAATGTTATGAAGCTTTGAGAATACTTTTTGTGTCCAAAGAAAACAAAATCAATGACTTCATTCAACGATTTCTTCTCTTCCATTTCAGTCTTCAACCACTGATGTTACATAGACTATTTTATCAATGTCATTACTACCTTTCTGGGTCTTAAAGGAGTAGTTCACTTTCAGAACAAAAATTTACAGATAATGTACTCACCCCCTTGTCATCCAAGATGTTCATGTCTTTCTTTCTTCAGTCATAAAGAAATGGTGTTTTTTAAGGCAAACATTGCAGGATTTCTCTCCATGTAATGGACTTCTAAGGTGCCCCCGAGTTTAAACTTCCAAAATGCAGTTTAAATGCAGCTTCAAAGGGCTCTAAACGATCCCAGCCGAGGAAGAAGGGACTTATCTAGCAAAACGATGGGTTATTTTCTAAAAACATTTACAACTTATATACTTTTTAATCTCAAACGCTTGTCTTGCCGAGCTAGACAAGACAAGCATTTGAGGTTAAAAAGTATATGCTTTTTTTTTTTTTTTTTTAGAAAATAACCCATCGTTTTGCTAGACAAGACCCTTCTTTCCTTGGCTGTGATCGTTTAGAGCCCTAGAAGTCTATTATATGGAGAGAAATCCTGAAATGCTTACTCAAAAAACATAATTTCCTTACGACTGAAGAAAGAAAGACATGAACATCTTGGATGACAAGGGGGTACATTATCTGTACATTTTTGTTCTGAAAGTGAACAACTTTAAACGCCCTTTAAACGTGTCAGTTGCGTAGCTGTCTATGCAGGGTCAGAAAGCTCTCAGATTTCACCAAAAATATCTTAATTTGTGTTCTGAAGGTCTTACGGGTTTGGAACAACAAGAGGGTGAGCAATTAATGACAGAAATTTCATATCCCTTTTAAGAAAATGTTATATTGTATAGTCTTATGATATAAGCCTCTATATGCAACAGAGTGAGAGAGATTTGGTGAATGAAAGCGAAAGAACAGAAACCAATATAGAGAACCAATAGAGAAAAATCTGAGAGAATGAGAGAGAGAGAGATTTCTCATGAATAACTTATGAACATTTTGATTACCTATCAGAAAAAATGGAAACATTTTGTTTTCCCTGGCATAGCTAACAAGGCACTTGCATACATTTTAAACAAAACGGCCTGATTGAATTTATCTATGATTTAAAGCCCTCCGCAGCATTTGAATCCATGCTGAGCTTTAATATTCCTCTCACAGGACGGCATTCTATCCAAGAACGAGAGCGTATTTCCCTAATGTAGGTGGGCTTTAGAGAACAGCCTGTCAATTCAAAGCAATTTGTGGCACGCGCACACGCACGCCCGCGCTCGCTGTATTGCGCCGCACACATGCAAGAGTACAAGATCCCGCTTTTTTGGCACTCTCTCTCACTCCCTTAATCATAAATGCATCACAATCACACAGCAGAGACGGTAAAAGAGAAAGACGGAGGAGAAAATAAGACTTCTACAAAAACAACAGCCACAGTGCCTATCAGCAATTATGTAAAACGCCTGTATCTGCCGAAGGAAGAGGCGGGAAATGGAACTGGGAGACAGAAGGAAAATCGTATCACAACTTGCCACACTCACCCGCCGTAGCAAAGAGATCTGGGATTTTCGAGGCCGACCCGTGGTGTTTGGCGTAAAAGACGGAGCCAGCGCTGTCCACTCCAGGCTTTGCAAACTACAAGAGTTAAAAAAGCAGTCTTCAAATAAAGACCATACATGGCTTTGATTCGATCTGATGCTTAAAGTGTGTCTACAATCCTTTGATAACAAGAAACAACTGTGTTTCGAACACAGCCCGTTCTTCCTCTTTTACTCTCTTTTTCACATTTTCCATTGACCTCAATTTTTCATGAGCTGATATGCTTTGTAGCTCCCCAGCGACCGGCACGGTATTGAATTCATCTGGTTCCAATACATCCCATGCACAACCTATCAATCACCAGAGAGCACAGCAAACTAATCATTTATTGATGAAACAGGGCAGCCATGAATTTCTAACTACAATAGTCTTATTTATCAAGCCAGATCAAACAATGAGGATCCAAACAAGCTTTAAAAAAGAGACTTGGAGCGAATAACTTATTCTTCAGCAGACAGCAGACAGTTATTGATGATGAAAAAAGAAGACTGGGGCACTGGAGACACAAAGAGAGACAGAGCAGTGGGAAGAGGAGTTTAGAGTGATGCTTTGACAGCAGGATGCATGTCTGAATTAATACTCCCACAAAAGGTAATTTTCTTCTAGCAGTCAGTGCATACCCGATCTACCATTGGGAGCAAGGTGAGCCATTTCTGGCGCAGTGAGGGAAAGAGAAGGCTTAATACATTTTTCTCCAGCTCTTGCCACTGTTAGTTGGCTCCATAGAGAGGCAGCTTGGGGGTACTTCACTGATCTCCGTCTTCCACTGGTACACACTTCGGGCAATGGTGTTTGCAAGCCCACTAACATGGGGCCTGGGGAATAGCGGAATATTTGTTCTACTCGCTTGCTTTTTTAAAGCAAACTGTGCCTGACGTGTCTTTGAATTTGAACAGACGTTGGTGGGCCAAGGAGAAATAAAACAACAGAACTGACAAAACTTCAGCTGGAATATTCAATTCAGTTAGTCTGAATTCATTCAGAATTCAAATTCATGAATGAAACTTTCAGGATGAACGTGCCAAATCTTAATGTATTATTATATTAGTGAGAGTTTTTGAATAGTTCAAGATCTCTTTTAATTTAGTCCCAGCTTCAGACAGCCTCCCAGTGAACCACTCACAGTCCATTCAATAACCAGTTGATTCATGTTGCACAAAACTGGCAACACCACTCGAAAAGTTTCAATCTGATTGGGCGGTCTAGCAATTTCACCAGTCCATTGAGGTTCACAAGTCCACCTCTAAACAAATGCATGTTTAAAAGATGCTGGTTAATACAATGAGTGCTTCTGGAAGAACTAATCATTGGATGTGATGCCAGGTTAATGCCATCCAATCACTGAAAAACATTCAGTGTTTTTCTACACCTATCAATTATTGTGTTATCTAGGTATCTATTTCAGATAAAAACTCTCCTAAATGGCACATTAAAACAAAATAAACTCTCGCTGGACACTTTTTATGTCAGTCTGATGATTCTGTTCCCATCTAAGTGGGTGATTTTTGACTGGAATAACGCTGCCTTCATGTGCTAAAATTTCCTGCTTTCCACTTCTCAAGTTGTAATTACAAGTTTGACGGGTTCAAGTGTTTTGTTGTCAGAAAGAATAGGAATTATGGCGGGACACCAAGTTCATTCTTGCCTATTTCTTGGGGAAATCTTATTAAAGCCAAAATGGAAAGTCAATATCACATGGATATTGAATAAATTGTAGGGTCCCATTTGTTGACAACTGTATAAACATTAACCACACTAGTGTATACATCCAATGCACTATCTAGGAATTTCAGTCAAATAAATGCATTTCCACTGTGGAAAATACATACAATGTGCATCAAATGGTCATGCACATATAGAAATATATATATGACTGTGTCGGCAAGAGAAATCAATGTAAGTCTTGTGGAAAAAATTAATAGAGCAGTAGTCCTCTCTCCCACCCGTCGAAATCGGAAACTCGGGTATCAAATATGCTGTTTACATTTTTTAAAGGATTAGTACACTTCTAAAATAAAAATTTACTCACTCTCATATCTTCCAAGATGTTCATATCTTCCTTTCTTCAGTCAAAAAGAAATTAAGGTTTTTGAGAAAAACATTTCAGATTTTTCTCCATATAGTGGACTTTAATAGGGATCAATGTTTCAATGCAGGTTCAAAGGGCTCTACACGATCCCAGCCGAGGAATAAGGGAATAAGCTGAGGAATAAAGCCATTTTCTAAAAAAAATAAATAAAACTTTATATGTAATATAACCACAAATGCTCGATGCACTAGATTGCCTTCACGCATTACGTAGTTATGTTGGAAAGGTCATGCATGATGTAGGCAGAAGTACCAACCCAGTGTTTACAGTGGTAGCATCAATCCAGAGTGATGTGATAATGACTCTGAAGCCAGGCGTGGAAGACCCCCTGCTGTATTAGTGAACCACTCCCCTTGCCTACGCAGGACAGGCCTGACAGAGAGCAGCTGGATGGGTGTCTCTACCAATCCCCTAGAGAAACCAATGCTACTCCAAAACAGGAAGCCACCGCGGGGACAGCAGCAGGTCTGACATGAGCAAGTCATCGGAGATATGAGGGGACAGCTTCACCCTGCAGTGGCATGGAGAGGGTCTGAACAGCTTTACTGCCTCTGCATGTCACAGTCATGGATGTGTGGCCTCTAGTACAAGGGGGTGTGATCATCTCTGTCGCTATTGCACTTTTCCACCCGTGTCAACTTTGCTGACACCTCGCTCAACATCTGTTAGGCCAGTAGGAGAATAAACACCAAATGCTACTGCTTTCATCTGCCGGTGCAGTGCCAGCTCTGTCACATGAAAAAAAAAAAGCCTGTGCAGGGGGAAAAAAAACGCTGAGGTTTCTAATAATACACAAGCCCCTTTATGCAGTTTACATGACAATAAAATATAGGTTTAAGTATACGGTATTGATTTCCAGGGGAAGATGAGATAAAATCTTCTGTAATTCAATTTCATTATCAAAATGTTTACACTGGAATGACATCATTGGATAAGGTAAGCAGCAGGCAGAGAAAAGAAATGTGTTTTGGTGGAAGCCATAGCTGGGTCTTTGTCTCCCTCATGTGGTAAAAACAAGATCTGAAGAAATAAAGCTATGAAGGAAAAATATCATGCTGTTGATTAAAAGAAAACATGCATAGCATGCTATGTAATTATGGAAATTATTATTATAATTTTTTTTTGTAAGTATATATAGTATATTACTTATTTTAATTCAATAAAATTATACAATTAATTATATACACTACATCATTCAAAAGTTTAGGTTAAGATTTTAAAGTTATTTGAGAGAAGTCTTCTATGTTCACCAAGGCTGGATTTATTGGACTGATTACAAATGAAAATCAACTGTCTCTAATACTAATATTTTAATAATAACGTTTTTGGTAGTCATTGCCCAAGTCTTCAGTGTCACATGATCCTTCACAAATCATTCAAACATTCTGATTTGGTGCTCAAGAAACATTATTTGTTATTACTAAAATTAAAGACAGTTCCACAAGCGACAAAAATTTTTCCCCGAATTGTGAAGAATAGAACTGAAGAAAAACATTTATTTGAAAAAGAAATCATTTTAACAAAATGTTGTGTATTTGAACCCTTTCCAACAATGACAGTATGGTTTTGAGATCCATCTTTTCACACAGAAGACAACTGAGGGACTCATATGCAGCTATTACAGAAGGTTCAAATACTCACTGATGCTCCAGAAAGACGCATTAAGAGCCAGGGGTGAAAACTTTTTTAATTTAAAGATCAGGGTAAATTTGACTTATTTTGTCTTTTGGGAAACATGTAAGTATCTTCTGTAGCTTCTGAAGGGCAGTACTTAAAAATGTACACATCTTTATTCTTTTCAAAAGTTTACACCCTTGGCTCTTAACGCATCATGTTTTCTTTCTGAAGCATCAGTGAGAGTTTGAACTTTCTGTAATAGTTGTCCCTCAGTTGTCCTCAGTGTGAAAAGATTGATCTCAAAATCATACAGTCATTGTTATAAAGAGTTCACTTCAAATCCACAAACTGCTGGAAAAATTTGATTTCTCATGCTTCATCAGCTTCAATGAGTGGAGGAAATAATTTGAAGAAAGTGGCCAGTTTAATTGTTTAGGACAAAGGGACTCATTAACAACTATCACTAAACAAAAACATTTTGTATGATCCCTCTTATTTTGATAAAATAATTAACATTTTGCATATTCTGCAAGGTGTATGTACACTTTTGACTTGAACTGTAATTGATTTGTAAAGAATTTTAAATATATAATATTAAATAAAAAAAACATTTCAAACACATAAACATGTGCCTTTAGATCTAAATCACCCCAGATCAAAATGTTTTTAAGATGGCGAGAAACAAACTTAATATACTTTGTCAAAACATTTGTCTGGTAATGTAAAGGTTTGAATGAATATTACAGATTCTCTGCAGGGAAAACAAATATGTGATTGTTTGTTCTCCTCTCAACAAATACAGATTACAGGTGAATGTAAACAGATTATGGAACTGCACCTTGGAATTTAATGACACCTTGATGAGACTTTGATTGCTATTCCATCTTCGTTGTATCAAAGATAATTGGCCACTTTCTTCAAATTATTTCCTCCACTCAATGAAGCTGATGAAGCATGAGAAATCAATTAGAGAACAACACACATGGAGCAACCACAAGAGCTTTCCCTTCTAACATCAACGGGCAAACGGCTTGCCGTCATTTTTCTTATTCACAATAACCAGATGTCTCAAACTTCACTTTGGAGAACTCCGGTTCCCAGTCCACTAAGTGTGTATTTTTTCCCCATCACTTATTTGCCAGGTCTAGCTCTTATTGTAGTCTGGACCATCCCAGAGCATCAAGTGAACACGCACACTATCACAAAACAATTTATCCTCATTCTGCGGGTACAGGGGAGGGTTTCAGCGCCTTCCCCTGGTGAGGGAGTTCGGCTCTCACTTGATCAAGTAACACAAACTCTGAGCGTTGGGACAGTTTGAAAAAGGAGAGGTGAGAAGAACTCAATACCTCCTACAGACAGTGATTGATGAGGGGAATGTACTCACTCCCAACTCGCACTGCCACATATCAGCCTGATTGGAGACATTGAGATCCTGTGACAGTAACATTTTTCTCAACTATCTGATCTTCAACACTAATGAACAGTAGCCAATTTATATCTGGCCCAAATTGAAATTTTCTCGCTAACTGGTTTCGGTCTGAGGGGAAAGGGATGGGTGCTGATCAAGATCATTGTCTTGTAAACTAGCTCTGCTCTATGTTTAATCTCCATACTACAGTTCAAGAAGAGAGCAAATAAGATTAATATGGCATTCTACACTGCCAAAACAGGCTCATTTGCTTGTGTTCATCCCTGCCTTCTGAAAATTTGCCTATTACTCTTTGACTATGCAAAATCAATACCAGCATTTTCATTAAATATTTAGATAATATAAACACACCAATGCCATCTATAATATGAATATGTTATCCATTAAAAAAATATATATATTTCATTATCCTTACCAAAGTTTTGTCCTGTTTTTCTTTTTTTAGTACTGGAAGAATGCCATTGTTGATCCTATTAAAAGAGGAAGATAAATAAATAATTAACCAAAAACAAAAAAAAAAAAGAAAGAAAATAATTTGTTATTATTTACTTGTACTCTAGTTGTTCCAAATCTGCTTTCTTTATTTTGTGAAAAACTATGATATTTTGAAAATCAGTCGTAAGTAGCACGGGTATATTTGTAGCAATAGCCAACAATACATTTTATAGGTCAAAATTATTGATTTTTCTTTTATGCCAAAAATCATTCGGATATTAAGTAAAGATCATGTTCCATGAAGATATTTTAATTTTCTACCGTTAGTATTACAAAACTTAATTTTTGATTAGTAATATATAATGCTAAGAACTTAATTTGGACAAATTTAAAGGCGATTTTCTCAATATTTTGTTTTTTTGTTTTTTCAGATTCAAGATTTTTAAATAGTTGTATCTCAGCCAAATATTCTATCCTAACAAACCATACATCAATGGAAAGCTTATTTATTCAGCTTTCAGATGATGTATAAATCTCAATTAAATAAAAAATGAACCTGGTTTTGTGGTCCAGGGTCACATATATTTATTTTCTATTTATATTCCCTAATAACCAAAATGTTAGGGTTAGTCAGATTTTTTTAAGGTTTAAATACAGTACTTTTATTTAGCAAAAGTGACAGCAAAGATATATAGATAACTTTTTATTGATTAAAGAATCCAAAAAAAATGCATCTTTTTCTGAAAGATCAGAGACTGGAGTAATGTCTGCTGAATTCAGCTTTGCTATCACAGGAATAAATTACATTTTAAAATAAATTACACTCCATTAAAAAATATTTTCTAATTAAAAGGGGTGGGCGATATGTCCAAAATCATCTATCGTGATATAAGTAATTTTATCTCACAGCAAAAATATATCACAATATAGTTATTTTTGCTTTAAATATTTTTGATACCACAGAAATTTCACCAACAGAAACTAATACTAATCTAAAAAAGAAAAAAAAATTCAAGGTTTCCGAAGACAAGTAAACAATCAGCAATTAAATAAGAATAAGAAACTAATTGCAATAGGACAAAAAACTACAGCAGAACAAATAAATAATAAATGTTATACACTGTATAAAGTAATAAAATGTATAAATCTACTGCATATTTTTTGCTGTGTAAATATATATATATATATATATATATATATATATATATAGCTATATATATATAGAAATTTAAATTACAAAAATGATTTAGTCAAAGGAGGTGAGAGATTTTCTCTCTTTTGTTGTTTGATTACCATGAAATAACAGACAGTAGGAATATTAGACTGCTGTCACTTTAAGAGCTACCCGGATCCAATATACTGTTACATGTTTTTTCTTTCTCAGCTGTTTGCTTTCACTTACAACCTAAATTACTGTGTTCCTGAGGATACTTGCAAAGACGGATGTGTGTCTATTTAAAGACCTAAAAAGTCTACAAAAATAACTCCATATAATACTCCTGCGCTCTATTAGCAAAATCTTCATGTGGCAAAAGGTGGTTATTGATGGCCAATTTTACTGTAAGAAGGTTCAATAAAAGAAAATAAAAAGAATAATATTTCTTACACATCAGTGACATTGTGGATTACTCCTCTGCTTGGAGCCAGATGATATGGCAAAGACCGGAACCTCTCTGTCCCTACAGCAACATAAAAGTGGTTGTTCTGTAGCTCATACGATCCACGTAAAGGCCTCCCATTCAGCATGTACAATCTGAAAGGAGTGAGATCAACATTATCTATATGTCCATTTTACACATGAACATAGATGTAGCTCATACCTGTGCACAGCTCCAGTCCGAAGATGAACTCTCTCGGTCACCATGGCCAATACGTTTTCCCAGCTCGCAAGCGTGTGTTTTGGAATCAGCACCCGTGCTGGAGGAACCAAGATATCTCCATTGGTAAAAACACTACAAGATATAATCAAATTTGCCACTTAGAACCCCAACCCACACATTTATGCTTACAAATATGTTTTGTTATCAAAACAGAAAGACGAAATCCACTAATATTTAACAACATGAGGAAATGAGATGCCATTAGAGATAAATAATTAAATAAAGCAAAGTACATCGGTCTGATTTTATACCATTAGACAGTATTACAGTTTTAAAGAATTAGACTTTGCCGTAGCCTGAGGCTTTGCCATTGAAGACTTCCAATAGGGACACATTAAAAGCAGGGCTCACTTGATGATGCACGACTCATTACCGATTCTCTTCCATCGAGCTGGGACAATTATTCTGCTGTGAACTACAGGTTGGATCTGCAGTGGAGACAAATGAACAGGACCCCGCTGAGCATCACCGACAATAACTGTTCTCCTGCTCATTTAGGGCACTTACACATCTGGTTTTCTTCAATCAGCCGTCTTAAATGCTATGTTGGTTGTTGTTCAGATGGAAACAAGGGGCTAAAAGGGTGGCAGACAGTGACATATATGGCCATAACCTCAAGCAAAGTCACTCTAAGTGGGCATTTTTATGATTATTGCTCTATTATGGTCCATTGCATGTTGGTCTCTGAGGAAGGTTGTAAAAACTATTAGCTTAATAATTCACTTCAAATAGTCCAAACTTTAGTCCAAAATTTGAATCCTATGCAAAACAGATCATGTAGGTTCTCATAGCTTTATAACATTACGGTTGAACCACTGATGTCACATGGACTATTTTGACAATGTCCTTAATACCTTTCTGGGCCTTGAAAGTGGAAAGACTCTTGCTGTCTATGGAGCGTCAGAAAGCTCTTGGATTTCATCCAAAATATCTTAATTGGTGTTCTGAAGATGAACAAAGGTCTTACAGGTTTGGAACAACATGAGGGTGAGTAATTAATGACAGAACTTACATTTTTGGGTGAACTATCCCTTTAATAGTATTTTGGTATTGTGGTGCTTATATTGTGCTACTGTTGACTATAGTTCACATTCCTGCTGAGCTTAGTTCCAGCTTTAATGAAAAACACCTGAAGCAGCTAATCAAGGTTTTGGGGTTTGTGTGAAAATTACAGACAGGTGTGTGAACAAGAGTGGAACTGAACTCTGCAGGAAGATAGAACTACAGAGCAGGGTTGAGCACCCTTGTGCTAAATTATGGCAAAATAACATCTTTTGTAATTATTCAACAGTTTATTGTAAACAGTTAAGCAGCTGCATTTATAATATTTTAATACATGATATATATAGTCAAATCAACATTTATTCAGACATGTGAGTGCGTTAAGCCAACTCACTAGCCTAGGACTTCCGAGTTCTTTCGTACTCAAAGCAAAAAAGTCAGTGAATAAAAGTCTTGAATCCAAAGTTCTTCGTTTGACTGTTTAATTATAAATCTTAAAACAAAAACTTAGGATATTTACTTTTCTAACAAATTAACTTTCAGTTTTGCATAGGTCAAAAGACTGTGTTGCTCAAAAGTCCAGTGGCTTCTGACTGATTCGCGGGGTTCTATTTCTTTCATACTAAATCTAACAGCCAATCAAATTACGTTATGCTACATCACTGGTTAATTGTTTACATTCCAATTTCTATGTCTCATTTGCAACACAGGCTTTTTCTCAGATTTTACTAAATAAACTCAAAATATTATTACTTCCATAGAAATGGCTTCAACATATCCCGGTCCCTAATTGACTAGGCCTTAACATATCAATTATCAACTTAAATTTAAACAGAAGTCATTTACACGCTTACATTTAACACTTTCTTAATTTTTTTTTTTTTTTAGCAAGAACCTTCTTCTCTTCACAGGAAAGTATTTAAAGGTAAACATTAACTGGTAAGTATTAACAACTAAATACTTCTCACAGACTATTCAACTGATAGTCTCTATTCTATTAAAGTCTTTCTCTTCTATCTTCAGTCTTCTCCCTGCAATAAACAAAGTTTATTTATGGGTCTTTGAATGATGCTGGTCTTCGTCCGAACTTCAGCACTTCTGACAATGCCTTTGGAGTCGGGCATCACCCTCATAATTCTGCCTAACATCCAGGAGTTTCTTGGCAGGAACGAATCTGCGACGAGGACAACATCTCCAACCTTGAAACTTCTCTTTAAGCTGAGCCATTTTTGTCGTTCTTGAAGAAGCGGTAGGTATTCGTGAGTCCACCTTCGCCAGAACAGATCCGCCATATATTGTATTTGTCTCCAGCGCCGGCGGGCATAGACATCATCCTTAGTGAACACACCAGGTGGAAAACTAGGCTGTGTTTTCAACGCGAGCAGATGGTTCGGTGTCAGCGGTTCGAGGTCATTGGGGTGATCGGTGTTCGTGGTTAAAGGTCTCCCATTGATGATGCTCTCAACTTCGCATAAGAGAGTGTGTAGTCCTTCATCTTCTAAGAGCTGTTGCTTCAGAACAGAGTTCAGCACTTTTCTCACTGTACGGATCTGACGCTCCCAGATACCGCCGTGGTGAGATGCAGCAGGTGGGTTAAAGATCCATTGCACACCCTTTCTCATCATGACTTCATTGATGCGAGACTGATCCAGTTTTGCCAATGCCTCACGCAGCTCTCGTTCAGCGCCGACAAAGTTGGTGCCATTGTCGGAACGAATAATTGACACTTGACCTCTTCTGGCTTGAAAGCGCCGTATGGAATTAATACATGAATCAGTGTCAAGAGAATGGGCTACTTCTATATGCACTGCCCTGACAGTTAAACATGTGAAGAGCACTCCATAACGCTTAACCTTTGCACGTCCTCTTCTGACCTCGAAAGGTCCAAAATAATCTACACCCGTGTTGGTGAAGGGTGGTTTGTCAGGGAGCAGACGGTCTTGAGGCAAATCTGCCATTTTCTGTTCTCCTGCCTTGGCATGCAGTCTTCTGCAGAGGTTGCACTCTGAAATCACTTTTCTTGCTGCTGCATTGGCTCTTGGTATCCAATACCGTTGTCGCAATATGGCTAAGACGTGGTTCCTACCTCCATGTCCACACTCTTGATGAATGTGGTGGAGAATGAGGTGAGCTATTCTGTGCTGTTTATGCAGAATGGCAGGATGCTTAGCCTCTTCAGGCATCGCCGATCTGTTCAAACGTCCTCCTACTCTCAACACATCCTCTTGCAAGTATGGATCCAGTTTGAAGATAGAACTGTTCTTTTTCACACGGGAGCCTGCCAACTGCAAGGCTTGTATCTCTTCCTTGTAAGTTTGTTTCTGACTGTATTTAACCAGTTCAATTTCAGCTCTGGATAGATCTTTCAAGGTAAGTATTCTTTTTTCTAGGGTTTTCTTGTACATCACCATTTGCTGCTCAACTATAGATCTGCATTTTTCTGGATCATTCTCATTCTGCTGCATGTTCTCCTCAAATTCTTTTCTTTTCTCGCTCAGGTGCCTCAATGTCCTTCTCAATTGCAAAATCCAGGCTGCCGCCTTTTTTAACTTATGCCAACTGGAGTAATATTCAAAAAGCTGATTCAGTGGATCTGTGCACTCGTTTGAGTTTGTGCATGTCACTGCAGCAGAGGTCTTCACCTCAACATCTTCTTCAGTCAGGTAAGGCCACTGTTCAGGTTGTTTCGGCCATTCAACTTCTTTTTGCAGGAAACTAGGCCCCTGAAACCAGCTCTTACTTTCCATGAAGCTCTGGATCTTCAAACCTCTGGAAGCCTGATCTGCTGGGTTTTGTGAGGTGTTGACATACTTCCACTGAGAAGAGGTAGTCGCTTCTCTAATGAAAGAGACACGGTTGGCTACAAATGTCTTGAAACGAAGGGCATCATTTACAATGTACTTTAGTACTGTTGTACTATCCGTCCAGAAGACCGACTCCAACAGGGGAATTTCAAGTTCTTCTTTCAACATCCGATCGATCTTGACTGCAACCATTGCTGCTGTCAACTCCATTCTCGGGATCGTGATCTGTTTGAGTGGAGCGACTCTGGACTTTCCCATCAAGAATGATACATGTTTCTCACCCCGGTCATTTGTCAGCAAGAGATATGACACAACACCATATCCATCTTGACTAGCGTCTGAGAAAGTGTGAATTTGAGCAGCATTTGTGGGCCCAAATTCAGGGGGTTTGAAACATCTGCTAAGACGGAGTTCTGAAAGCTTGTCTAAGTCTGTCAACCACTTCCTCCATGTCCGACATTCCTTTTCATGGATCTCTTCGTCCCAACCTTTCTTCTCTTGACAGAGATCTCTTAAGATGAGCTTGATGGGTAGTAGGAGTGGTGCCAAAAAACCCATTGGGTCATACACCGAACTGACTACAGATAAAATACCCCGTCTTGTGCATGGCTTGTCCGGCAGATTTATTTTGTACCTGAAGCTGTCAGAACTTGTGCACCACTGCATACCTAATGCCCGTTCCACTGGTAACTCATCATGCTCCAAAACAAGATCTTTGACTTTAGCTGCTCGTTCGTGGTCAGGAATGGAGCCCAGCAGGGCTCTGCTGTTGCTGACCCACTTGGTTAAATGGAAGCCACCACTGGCGCACAACGTCATCAGCTCCCTCACAAGAGCAACGGCTTTATCTTCTGTGGCTACTGACTTTAAGCAGTCATCCACATAGAAGTTCTTGAGGACTGTCTGTGTGGCTTCTGGGGTACTATTTGATGCTGCATCTTCCGCTGTTCTTCTTAATGCATATGACGCACAACTAGGAGATGATGTAGCACCGAACAAATGCACACACATTCTGTACTCTTCTGCTTCCACATTCAGATTACCACCTGGCCACCAGAGAAAGCGTAACATATCCGCGTCAGTGTCTGGAATCCGTACCTGGTAAAACATGGACTCTATATCCGCCATCATGGCTACAGGCTCCTGTCTGAATCTCAACAATACTCCGATAAGAGTGTTAGTTAAGTCAGGCCCCTGCAACAACTGGTCATTTAGCGACACACCTTGGTAAGTTGCCGCACAGTCAAAGACGACTCTGAGTTTCCTCTTTTTTGGATGGTAAACTCCATGGTGTGGAATGAACCATACTCTTCCATCACTGCGAATCAATTGTTCTTTTGGAATCCTTACTGCGTAGCCCTTTTCCAGTATGTTGTCCATAAAAGCCTTGTACTCTTGAAAGAAATCTGTATTCTTACTGAACTTCCTCTTCAAAGAGTTAAGCCTCTGTTCAGCAATACCACGGTTGCATGGCATCTTCACCTTGTCCTTCTTCAAAGGCAACTTAATGCAGAAGTGACCATCAATGAGCTGAGCTGATGTTGTCACCGTATGCATGAACTGTTTGTCATGTTGCGACTGTTCTTGTCTGTCGTCGCATCTTCTTTCTGGAAAATCTGCATTGTAGTGCTTCATCAGCATGTCTTCGACGCTTATCACAGAGATACGATTGACAAGGAAACTTTGTCTTTTGTCATCATCTAATTCCTTTTCTTGGCATCTGCTGATTGGCCCATTGACAACCCAGCCAAGAGCTGTCTTAACAGCATATGGCCCGTTGTTCTGGCTATTAATAATCTCCCATGGCTCCATGGCTTTGTATGCGTTGACACCGATGAGCAGACCAACTTCTGATTCAAATGTTGGGAGATGGACTCGACTCAGGTAAGACCACTTCTCCAAATCTTTTTTCTGTGGGATGTTGGCCTTTTTTGCAGGTATATCTGGCTGAGTATACACAGTGGGAAGCTGAATGTAATCTTGCTCCTCTAAGCCACACACCTCCAGATCTGTAAGTTCATAGCTATTCACTTTCTGTTCTTGTGATAGAGTACGAAGCAGGAGCTCTGTCTTTCTGCCCCGTATATTCAACTTCTTCGCCAACTCTTCAGTGCAGAAAGTCGCTGTACTTCCTTGATCCAGGAAAGCATAGGTCTTGATTATCTTTGTGTCTTTCTTGTGTTTTATCTGCACAGGTACAATGGGAAGAATACGCTCACTGTTCCCGGCCCCAGTATGGTCACCTTTTCTGCACCCTGCAGACACAAGAGCACTTGTGACTTCACTCGTGCTTTGTGACCTGTCGTCTGCACTGTTGTTCTTCGATGAAGCATCTTCCTTAACAACATGCAAGATAGCTGGGTGCTTGAATGAACAATCTGGACAAGATGTCTTTTTTCTACAGTCCTTGGACATATGACCTGCTGTCAGACACCCAAAACAAAGGCCGTTATTTTTCAAGAACTGAATTCTTTCTTTCAGAGGCTGCTCTCGAATCTTGTTGCACGCACTCAGTGCATGGTTCTTCTGACAGTAAAGACAGGGACTTTGAAATACACTTGTTGACTTGGCTGCGAAAGGTTTCTTTTCAGGTTGGCTTTTACTGACATTATTTTCGGTAGTAGACACATTCACAGCAAAGCTACTTCTTTTAAACTCACTTTTTCTAATGCTTGGTTGCTTTTTTAAGCTGTTCCGACTACTTGAAGTGGAGTCCAGGATATCTCCAAACAGCGGGTCATTGGCTACCTTTGCTTGTCGGTACACATATTCCACTAAATCAGGAAACCTGGCTCTTTTTCTTGTTCTTTCTTGAATGTCATAAGCATAACTTCTCCATCTTTCTTTCAGTTTGAATGGAAGTTTGGATAAAATGGACTTCATATTGGTAGGATTGTTCATTTCGTCCATGTAATCCACATCATTTATTGTGTTACAACATCCAACCAAGAACAAAGCAAAAGCATTCAATCCTTTTCTGTCTTCCGGCTTAATCTGAGGCCATTCCATAGCCTTCTTGATGTAAGCTGTAGCGATGGTCATTTCATCTCCATAGTGACGATCAAGCAGTTCCCTGGCTTCTTTATAAGCTCTGTCGGGTTTCATATGCTCACAGCTCCGAATGAGATCAAGTGGCTCTCCACTCGTGAACTGTTCAAGATAGTACAGTCGGTCCTGATGACTGTCTGTCTTACTGTCGATAGCATGCTCGAAAGCCCTTATAAAAGATCTGTAAGTCAGAGGATCTCCTGTAAATGTGGATATGTCTCTTTGAGGGAGTTGAGACAAATTCTGTTGTTTAATGAGCATCTCAGTGACTTCATTTTGACGCTGTAGCACTTCGTGCAGGCTATCTGTAGAAAAATCAGTGTGATCATGCTGATTAAGATGTGGCGTGCTGCTGACAGCATCAAACCTTGACGATGACTTTCTTCTATCTGAAGCGCCAACTTCAGTGGCTGGCTCTGGATTGAATGTAAGGGATGTCTTACCAGCTCCACGACACACATGATCATCTACCTTGTGTTTTTCTTGTCTACAGATCAGGGGTTCAAATCTGGGTCCTGAAGGTAGCTCTGATAAATCACGTTTAGATTCATGAAAATCTTCAAATTCTTCGTACACCTTCAGTTTGGCGTCTGAAGCAGCAAGCTCAGTTTCAAGCTCCAATTGCTCTTTTCTAATTCTCAAGCGAGTTTCTTCCTGTTCTATTGCTTCTCTCTTTTTTATTGCTGCAGCTTTTGCTAACAGTGCTTCACGTTCAGCTTTAATTCTCAGTATTGCAGAAGTAGTACTGGAAGTCCGGCTTACCACGGAGTTAGCTCTGGATACACTTTCATGTGGCCTAATATCATCTTCCTCATCTTTTAGGACATCTGCAATCCATTTGTTTGTGTCTTCTATAAACTGCTGAAATTCCGAAAATCTGTTCTCATAAGCCTCTTGATCCGCTTTCTTATCATCTTCATCTATTAACTCACACAACTCTTCATTAATCCGTTCGTATTGTTTTAAGAATCTTTCGAACCGTAGCAATTCTTCATCTTTAATGAAATTAACATTGTGTTCATTTTCCTTCAATTTGGCTAAATCATTCTTCTGTTTGGTTATTTGTGCCAACTTTCCCTTGCGTTCTCCTTTGAGCCTGCGTATTTTCTCCTCTACAGCCTTTTCTGTGGGCTTTGACGCCCTCTTTTGGTCAACACACAAAGCTGCGCTTTCATCTGCCATGTTACTTTATACTCTTTACGGAAAACTATCACAATTCTCAGCTTCTAATCTTCTTATAAACACTCGTTTAAAAGAGTCACTGATGTGCAGGATTTATCTATGTCAAGTTCTATTACTTTCAGGATGCAATATCCAGTGACACTATCACTTTTAGACGATGGCTAATAGAGTCATGAAGAAAATTTCAGACCTGTTCCAGGGAATGTCTCATTTAGCCGACGACTATCTCTCTAGGTAAGCTACCTCTGGCTTTCTTTTGCTGCCACGTATTTGTTAGCAGCCGCAAGCAGGTTTCCCTCAGATCGGCCCGTTCGATCAACGCTCCCTCGCTGGCTTAACGAGCGTCTCTTTTCTTCAGCGATCTTCTCTTCTTTCGACTTCGTCGAACAATCTTCCTCCGAATTCACTCGATATGACAATGTCGAGCAGTCTTTTGACTTTATTGTGAGTGCGTTAAGCCAACTCACTAGCCTAGGACTTCCGAGTTCTTTCGTACTCAAAGCAAAAAAGTCAGTGAATAAAAGTCTTGAATCCAAAGTTCTTCGTTTGACTGTTTAATTATAAATCTTAAAACAAAAACTTAGGATATTTACTTTTCTAACAAATTAACTTTCAGTTTTGCATAGGTCAAAAGACTGTGTTGCTCAAAAGTCCAGTGGCTTCTGACTGATTCGCGGGGTTCTATTTCTTTCATACTAAATCTAACAGCCAATCAAATTACGTTATGCTACATCACTGGTTAATTGTTTACATTCCAATTTCTATGTCTCATTTGCAACACAGGCTTTTTCTCAGATTTTACTAAATAAACTCAAAATATTATTACTTCCATAGAAATGGCTTCAACAAGACACCTTCAACATTTCTCACATTAGCACAGTTTATTTGCTATAGTTTAGAAAATGGTAATGACAAGAACTCGAGAGTTAAACTGTGTCAGAACAAATTCATCTTGATAATATTAGATAACTGATAGAAAGGTATGTAACAAATTTGAACTGTTTTACTGGTAGTCCACTGTATGAAGTTTTGGGTATAATATGTCACAGTTTACATGATTTTGCATAACTGAACTAGGGTCCTGCAACCACTACTAAAAAAATATCAAAAATTATATCTGGTGTCTGAAAAATTTTTGGTTTGACTGTAAATGGTCACCACATTTGGACCAACAGGGTATGCAAATGAAAAGAACAACATGGCTGCGTTCAAAAACTTAGGCAATAGCTTTGCAAGCAGCACTCTCTATTGAATTTCTATTCTATCTATTTTCTTTTTATTTATTAGAAAAAAACAGAACTTGTCAAAACTTACAGTACATATTGTTGCTGTTTTGTTGGTTTGATTGCTTCTATTACTAACTGGGCCTTGAATGTGGTAGTTGCATTGCTGTCTATGCAGGGTCAGAAAGCTCTTGTACTGTATTTCATCAAAAATATCTTAACTTGTGTCCCAAAGATGAACGAAGGTCTTACGGGTTTGGAACGACATGAAGGCGAGTAATTAATGACAGCATTTTCATTTTGGGGTGAACTATACCTTTAAAGCTTGAAAGTGGATGAAAGCGTCTGCTAAATGATTAAATGTAAATGTACAATTTATACTAATTTCTCACTAGGCAGCATTGCTGATTAATAACCTTAAATGACTTTATGAGTAGTCAAAATGCTGCCCCAGCATTCAGAGACTGTTCTACACATAGGCTACCTGATAGTTTGAAATGAAGAGAAACAGCTGACTCAAATGGACATTTCATAGTGAAATCAATACACATGTGCACTTCATGTTTTTCAGCAACAAGGGGAATGAAATCAGCCTGGGGAAACATTGCACTGATGTTCTGCCAGAGAGCTGTATCATTCAATAACAGAAAAATGTAGGATGTGGAACACAAATAATAATCATACTGCAAACATGTTATGATTTCCCTTGGATATCTGTCTCCTCTTTACATTTCTGATATACGTACAGTTAAAGTCAAAAGTTTTCAGATTCTGCAAAATGTTAATTATTTTACCAAAACAAGAGGGATCATACAAAATGCATGTTATTTCTTATTTAGTACTGACCTGAATAATCACATAAAAGTCATTCACATATAGTCCCCAAGAGAAAATAATAGTTGAATTTATAAAAATGACCCTGTTCAAAAGTTTGAATGATCCACAGCTGTGTGTGTTTTTTTTAGTGATAGTTGTTTACGAGTCTTGTTTTTCCTGAACAGTTAAACTGTCCACTGCTCTTCAGAAAAATTCTTCAGGTCCCACAAATTTGTTGGTTTTTCAACATTTTTGTGTATTTGAACCCTTTCCAACAATGACTGTATGATGTTGAGATCCATCTTTTCACACTGAGAACAACTAATTGCAACTATCACAGAAGGTTCAAACCCTCACTGATGCTCCAGCAGGAAAAACGATGCATTAAGAGCCAGGGGTGAAAACTTTTTTTTGTACATTTTTCTGTGTGTTTCCTTCTGAAGCATCAGTGAGCGTTTGAACCTTATGTAACAGTTGCATATGAGTCCCTCAGTTGTCCTCAGTGTGAAAAGGTGGATCTCAAAATCATACAGTCATTGTTGGAAAGGGTTCAATAGGGGTTATGCCCAACAGGCTTCCGTTTTCTGCTAAACAGGTCTCGTTGCTTCCGGTTCACGCGTTTTGCATATCCCTCTTTAAATATGAACATGATTTACTCAAGATTCATTCAAAGTAGACACTAAAAATGATCATAACCAATGTCCATCACATATGTGGATTGATATATAAAAGTTTTAAATTTTTATTCTTTTCACTAACATTTATATATAAATATCGAATGAAACGTCCACAATAAACAGCTGGCTTGTTTAACTGATTACCTTAAAAGTCCGTCGATATCGCCATTATTTATTACGGCTATTAACACGTTCTCAGACAAGCGGAAGTAATGAGACCTGTTTTCCGGGGTTGGTCAGGTGACGTTCGGCATATAGCCTATTAAGCAAAAATGCTGAAAAACCAAAGAATTTGTGGGACCTGAAGGATTTTTCCTTAACTGTTCAACAACACAGTATTAAGAATCAAGTGTATGTAAACTGTTGAACGGGGTCATTTTTATAAATTTAACTATTATTTTCTCTTGTGGACTATATGTGAACATCTTTAATGTAAAAATGTCTTATTCAGGCCAGTACTAAATATAAAATAACATGCATTTTGTATGGTCCCTCTTATTTTGGTAAAATAATTAACATTTTGCAGATTCTACAAGGTGTATGTAAACTTCTGACTTCAACTGTAACTCATAAACTGAAAAAGTATATTTCAAACACACTGTAAATATCTGTCAGAAAATTTGTTTTATCATTTTTTATCTCTCTATCAGGAATAGTGAAGCTACCATGACTCTTACCAGTTCACTTGTCTTTTTTGGAGGTTTCTGTGTTGTTATGTGACGATAGCTATCAAAAAAATTAAGGAGAGAAAATATATAGTTAATATAACAAGTATATTATTTTAATGGCTTTTGCAGTTCAATGTAAAAAAAAAATTCTAACATTATTTTATATTACTTTTATTTATAGTCAATAAAATGTACTTCTTTCTTCAAAAACTAAAAGACATTCAACACAATACCACAACAATTTAGTTTACTTACTGTACTCTCTTGAAAATAACTGTACCATTACCATCATGTGTGTAAATGAACTTACTCCATCTTTTTCAGTCTCTCTGCTCCAGCTGCCACATATATTTCTCCATGCACCAGCTGCTCCAGATTCGCCACCCTGTGACCCTTGTTAGGGGTGTAAATATTTCGCACTGCCCCAAAGTGAGCTGTGATGCCTCGAGTGACAGTGTTCAGAAAGCTGTCAAAAGTGGATGACTGGCGTTGGCTGATAACAAACTTTCGGCCAGGGTAAAAAGCATCTCCGTTCCTGAACACAATAACCGTTTTGGTTGGCGGAGGATGCGCATAAGACCCCTGACTAGTAGACATCATGAACTAAAACAACTCTGCGGTAATCCACTGGGAGGTGCTGACAAACCCAAATTAAATATATAAACGCAATTTTAGTAACCACAACGGAAAGTTGTTAAAAGTAGTTTGAATCGTTGTCTTCCGCGTCCTTGAGGCAGCCAGATGTTGTTTCGACGACTTTCCATAGTAACGGAGTGAAAATGCTAAGAAAATAGGAAGAAATGTCCAGAATACTACAATTCCTCAACTTTCCTTGAACAAACAAAATGATAGCATGCGAACTCGTCGTAGCTGATTCTTTCTATTTTGATAGTTGGTCTTAAAAAATGTGGTTTGTTCTAATTTAGTCTGTGCTGCTCAGAGGTAACTGGAGATTTAGCGCCCGCATCCAATTAGCCTAGCTTAGACAACCGCCAAACAATAGATTAAATTTTAATCAGTGTATTACTTACTCCTGTCGTCGGAGACAGTGTAGGTCAGCTTTTCAAAAATATCAATTTCATCCATAGCCTAGGTGTCAACGTGATTTCTTTCCGGTTTTGTTTTAGGGGTTAATATTAAATACTTTATTTTAATTTATTTTGTTTTATTATGAATTCACTAATGCTTCACGTGGTATAGAAATGAGGCATAAAACAAGCTATTTTGCACTTTTTTTTTAAAGAACATTATACAATGTGACAGTGGCGATGAGCGACGAAAAAAACTTACCTTTTCCATAAACTTTTCAAAATGTATTATTAGCAAAATGCTAACGCTAAAAATGACTTAAAATAGTTGTGAATGAATTACAAAATAGATACATAAACTAAAAGGGGTATGTTATGTTATGAATGTTATAGGGCGAATTACATTCATTAAAATTATTATTATTTAATAAAAATACACTGAAAAGATAGTAACCTGAAAATGTTAAACAGTCAAACATGAAGTCAAACATTATTTAATATAACTGAATCACCCTAAAAATATAAATTTATATAAACAAAACTATTTTTTATGGATTAAATCAGGTAGAAATAGCTCATCAAGCATCAAGGTAACAATGTTTCACACTTTTTACAGAGTGGGATGACGCATTTTGTAGGCCTATTTATTGATTGATCGATTGATTTAAAAAATGTATTTATTTATTCATAAAGTTTATTCTTAGATATTTTGGTGACACTTTACAATAAGATGTCATTTGGTAACATTAGTTAATGTATTAACTAACATTACGAACAATGAACAATTAATTTTTTACACTATTTCCTATACTACACTATTACACTACTTACACTATTATATAATCTATGTTAATGTTAGTTAATAAAAATACAGTTGTTCATGTTTATGTTAGTTCACAGTACATTAACTAATGTAAACAAACATAATTTGTGATTTTAATAATGTATTAGTAAATGCACAAATTAACATCAACTAAGATTAATAAAAGTTATAGAAGTATTGTTCATTCCTAGTTCATGTTAAGTAATGTAGTTAACTAATGTTAACTAATGAACCTTATTGTAAAGTGTTACCGAAAAGTCACACAAAAATGTTTATTACCGTATTTTAAGAAAGATTGCCAGTTGTCAAGCTGATTTAAAACTGATTAGCAAATTTATGGCCTCAATATATAGTCTATGGCAGGATAGGTTCCATATGCCATTGTCTGTTTGGTGTGATGGCCAGTGTTGAGTAACAGATCAGTTTACACAAGCAGGTCTCCTGATTATGTTTGTAAAGTTCATTGTAAAGACCTATTATGAAATTCAAGCACCCTCCATCTTTAAAGATTTATGAGGGAAAACACATACGTGCAACAGAGGTGTACAGATTGCCACTTTGCCCCCAAATTAATCTGATTTCCTGCCTGCTGTTATATTTTCATGCATAGTTAATTCCAGGACGGCTTGACCTTGTCATTAGCACATACAGTATGTGCAGAACGACAATGAGCGCAAAATAATCACAGTGTGCAGAGCTATACGTGACCACGAGAGTGCGACAGATCACTACTTTAACAATGAATGAAACCTTGCCAAGAGTAATAGAATTTTATTAGTGCTGAGAAAATACACATCAAATGAATTAATTTTATAATGAATCCTTATCTATTATGTTTTAGAAATGATTTATTACCATTACACAGAATTTGTATCAAAAGTTTTTTTTAAAGTAATCAGTGACATTATTTATGGTACACTCTAAAAAGTGCTGGGTTAAAAAATAACCCAACCATAACCCAGCTGCTGGGTAACTATGGGACAGAACACGCGTTGGGTTGTTTTGACCCAAGTGCTGGGTTAAATCATTTGACCCAAAATGCTGGGTTGTTTATTTGACCCAACCAGTGGGTCAGATTAACTGTGTTGCTGGGTTAAACACTACCTAAATATTGGGTTATTTGTTGTCTAATTGCCTTGCTACCTTAATATTTACCAATAATAATATATAAATCACAAAAGAATGTAAAATTATTATTGTTTTCCTGTAATACAGTTACACAACACAAAAAAATGCATCTGTAAATGTCAATTTAATGAGTTTTCATATTTCTTTTTAATAGTTTTCAAATAGGTGCAGCTGTCACACATTTTGTCCAACCCTTACAGACACAAATAACGGTTTTAGTAGATCAGTTTATTTTAAACACAAAACTGTAAACAAGGCACAATATATTCCTATTCTTTATGTCAACATTGCAGCAGCAGAACACTCAAAAATGAATTATTACCACATTAGAATCATTCCAAACATCGTGCCATTAAAACTAAGCCAAACAAAGAGTCCACCAGACAATTCTTACAATTTAAAACATGTTACAAGTGGCCAAGAAAAAAAACTTTTGCCCTCAAAAACTTCACACATGAAGACTTATGTCCATCAATATGATATACTGCAAGCTGGAGAAATTCCCAGGCAACAAGTCCGCTTCAATGGCATGGCCTGGAACAATGGCGAAGGTCTAGAAATGTTGTTGTCTCATCCCAAGGCTCAAATCCACCATGTTGGTCCCCACCTGTTAATTATACGGCATTTAGTCTTGCAACATAACTAACATTTTAAGTTAAGTGTATTTTATGAACATAAACACAGAGGCATGAAATAAATGCTCATTTTGCTTCTCAACTTTTCATACAGTTGTGGTCAAAATTATTAGAACACTAGTATTTTCACCTGCTAAATAAGGTTTTAAGTCAGTGATTTCTCTTTTGCTGTAGTGTGTCAGTAGGAAATATCGGTTTACATTTCCATTCATTTTGCCATTAATTGTGATAATCCAGTGACATTTTTGTTTGCACAACAGCCAGTGCTCCACACAGAGATCTGATCTCATCATCATCCAGAAGAACTGTGACAGCGTCTCCAAGATGCTCCAAGAGACCTAACTGCAAAGTTTTAAGCACTTGTCTAAAAATGTCATAAAATGATGCTGTCAAAAATAATGCCATAAATAAATGTTCTTTATCAATTAACCTTGATTAACTAAACTAAATTAAATCAACATTTGGTTTGACCATCCTTTTGCGTTTAAAGCAACTTTTGCCCTACACTAGGTGCACTTGCAAAAACAAAAACCTCACTGGATTATCACAATTAAAGGCAAAATGAATGTTTGGAAATGTAAACTGATATTTCTTACTGACACACTACAGCAAAAGATAACAAACACTGAAAATACAACAGTTATAATAATTTTGGCCACCACTGTGTTTATATATATATATATATATATACACCCTTATTAGAGCAGAAAACGTAAAACAAAACTTACAGGTTGTACGTCAATGAATGGCCTCCGGGATTCCGTGGTTGTGGGTCTGAAGACCTTTTCTCCAGAGTGGGCAGGACTTTGAAAGCACTTTCCCCGTTAGCATCTAAACCATAGGAATAATATGCAAACTGTGAAACATATTTTATAATCAAAACAACAAACTGAAACACTTTCATATGAAGATTTCTTCATTCCTTTAAATAATGCAAATTAATTCCCACCCTCATTCAACTACTGCAGGTTAAGTATAGGTATGGGGTCAGATTCAGGGATGTAGAATATGCACATGCAGAATAAGGCATCAGTATGTGCTTCATAAGTACTAATTAACAGCCAATATACAAGCTAATAAGCAACTAGTTAAGTGTTACTGTACCATTGTATTTACCAGTTGATGTGTGTCAAATACAGTTGCATATTGTTTTTATAGATTGACATATTATAAGAAAAAGCTTACCTTAATTCATGTCACCCAGGAATGGCCCTTGCTGAGCGCTGGCAAGAATTAGGTCTGCAACTGTAGCCCAGTCTTCAAAAAGTCTGCCTCTGGATATAGCTTCCTAAAGTCTTGTGAAATCTGATCAAATCTGAAAAACAAATGTGGTTCAATTAGTTTAAGGTTTATACTGGTCTCCTAGTTTGTAATGCAACACAGGCATTCACTAAAACAGAGGAAGAGTAAGGGGCCGTTCACATGCCGCGCCTAAAAACGCGTGAAAACGCAAGACGCGTTGCTTTCTCATCAGTTTCTCATTCTTTCCAAAACGCAGCTTGCTCTCACATGGCGTCTGCCGTTGCTAAGCAACCATGTCCCGCGCCTGGAAAAAACGAGCTTCCATTATGAGCGTATATTGGCATCTACATTTGAAATAACTAACTTAAGTGCGCAAAAAACGCGACATGTGAACGGCCACATACACCACGAGAGATTCAGTCTAACTTTACATACTGTAGCTAAGACAACATTACATTTAAGTAATAAACAATAGTACATACCAGTCATATTGTGGTTTAACATTATTAAAGTAAGGGACATAGCGTTTTAGCTAATGCAAGTTACCTCAAGGAAAAAAGCGCGAAAATGCTCAACATAAAACATATGGATCTATCGTTGGATTCGGCACGTCGCAGACATTTACTTGAAAAAAATATGCCCTTAAAAGAACAATTTTTGTATGAAATTATCTAATTTTGACAAAACATTACAAAGCCATACATACAGTATGCAGACAGTAAAGGAACTTACCCCCGTATTTCTGACCTACTCTATCCATAAGGCGTTAAAATAAAGGCCATATGTATACTGTAAGTTATACAAATAACACTACACACACACACACACACACACACACACACACACACACACACACACACACACACACACACACACACACACACACACACACTTTATATAACAATAAAGCGATTGTTGAGGCAAAAAAGTACATCGCTAGGCTGCTTAAGTTACAACGGTCGTCATTCACGGAATAAAATGCCAACCCCGCACAGCGACATATCAAATTTGGCATTAAACAGTGAAATAAGTGTGCTCTAAAACACAACTTATTAAAAATAAAGGTAAATAATTATATAATTATATTATTAATTTACCTTATAATCCTGCTTGCTGCGAGGTGCGTGACCGCCTGGGGAGGAGACGAGTGAAGAATCCAGAATGTTCGATGAAGTGAAAAAAATAAACAAACCGGTTGGGTCAAAATAACCCAACCCAGGTGTTCATAGTGAAAGAACCCCTCATAGTCCATTTGACCCAGCATGATCAACCCAACTGTGTGTTTACAGTGCCTCAAACAACCCAATATTTTGACCCAGCACAATTAACCCAGCAATGTGTTTACAAAAATAACCCAGCACTTTTTAGAGTGTATATTATCATAATTACAGCAATATGGGAATGTGTATATTATACTTTAATAACCTTAAATCATGTTAAGGTTATAAAATGACTTTGTGTATGTGCAATGTACAATGTGTAGTTGGTGATATGGTATACAAAATATCCCACCCATTGATCTTATTTTTTCTTATGTGACCTTGATGCTGCCCCAGTCTGCCAATAATGTATTAAATAAATGGGATGATGTACTACTGGTGAAATGGGACAGCCATTTCAGTCATTTTACTGGTGAGAATAAATTGTGTTTGACTATTAAAAATACAATTCCTAACCTCAGTTCAGTCTAGAAGACTACGTGTTATGTAAATCTGCTCTTGTTAGCTAGTTCTATGAGTATGCTGACCTATTCAGTATATTAATAATAAACCATGTAATTCAAATTCGAATGGCAGGGAGAAAAGTTAGTAAAAGAGAAACACAAAATGAAAAAGGTCAAATCAGTGGTATCTGAAATTGTAACTATAATAAGATAACAGGGTAACAAGTCTTATTGATAACAAGTCTTATTGTTCATTTATTTAACTGATTACATGATTACATTATATTCTTGCATTGTGATAAAAAAAAATACATTTCAAAAGTACATATATTCCATACAGTCTCTCAATTTATATAAGGTTTTAAACAGCATGTACAGTCCCTTTTTGATAAATTTGGGGTCAGTAAACCGTTTTACTACTATTCTTAAAATAAATTAACTTACTTTTATTCAGCCAACACACATCAGATTGATCGAAAGCTAAAGAAAATATATTTATAATGTTACAAAAGATTTATTATTAAAAAAGTACTTTTGAATTTTCTGTTCACCAAAGTATCACTGAAAACAAAAACATTAAGCAGCACTTAATTGAGAACACTGATACAACATCTGATTTTGCTGATCAAATAAATGCAGCTTTGCTGAGCATCAGAAGCTTTAAGAGAAAGTTCACCTAAAAATGAAAATTCTGTCATTAATTACTCACTATTTTTGGTGAAGTCCGAGAGCTTTCTGACCCTGCATAGACAGCAATGCAACTGACATGTTCAAGACCCAGAAAGGTAGAAAAGACCGAATTGTGACATCAGTGGTTCAACCTTAATTTTACGAAGCTACGGGAAAAATGACTTTATTCAACAATTTCCCTGCTGTCACTGCTGTGTCATTCCGTGTCAAATCAACCAAATTTCAAAAACTTCCGCGGCTTTTTGAAATTTAAAATTTTGATTGACAAGATACAATTCTAATTTCAGCATTATTTCATACAACATTGTTGTATCAGCTGTATACAAAGTGACCAACATTTGGATATCGACCACTGAAAATGAGTAACATTCAACAATCCGGACATTAAGCCTCATTGAGATTCTCATATCTCAGGGACTGAATGATGAAGGGCCTTTACGCAAACTTTGGAAAAAGAACATTTATGGCACTCAGACTGATATGTTCAATCCAGTCTTTACAGAAAGAAATGAGATACATCTCCAGTTTTAACATTATTTCTTCCTCAGACATTCCTCTTTAAAAGAAGTATCATATTTTTTTAGACTGACCCACATTTGGTTTTTGACCACTGAAAATGTGTACATTTTAATGATTTACTCCTGGAGCCATATTGAAGTTCCAATATCTCTGGAACCCGAATCTCATAGGGCATTAAAAATTAAGATGCCAAATAGAAAGTTTGTTAAGGGCATTCAAATCTTTAATACTGCTTGAGGCATTCAAACTTTGGAGAAAAACTTGAAAGTGCCGTTTCTCCATTTTCGAATGGTCACCATTGGCACGTAATGCAACAAAGACTGCTAAAGTCAACATATTTTACTAATATAACTACCAACCTCTGCGCAAAAATAAGATAATGATGCTGCCATCTTTCTGAAGTAATTTTTAACCCGCTGTAACTTGACTCTGAATCAAAAGTGAGAATCGAGAAACCTCCCTCTACATAATAGTGGATTACTCAGTAATTATTTATCCATGATATTTAATATTTTGGCTTTCACTATACATGTATATCTTTCTTCAGAATAAATATAAGCAAAATCAGAAATTTGAGCCGGGGACCTCTGGTTGAGTTGACACGGAATGACCCTGCTTAAAAAGTTGACAAAATGTAGAAGCACTGTACCTTTTTCATTGAAATTTCAGCCTTCTTTAATACCGGAGTGTTTTAAGCATGTCTAAATTGACTTTCCCCCTTATAGATTGGCATTAAAGCTCATACTGTGTCTTTGTCAAACTCACACACGAAGTACATAGTGAGGTGACAAGCCACATCAATCCACTCGCCTGAAGACACCATCTCGACGCAGTCCTCGTCGTCGTAAGCGTTGTTTGGCTCGCCCTCCCTCCACTTGCTAAAGGTGGTCATAGGTGAACGCTCCACATACACAAAGTGGCCTTCTCGCTCCAGGTCATTGATGCCGATATACACTCTAGTGAGGCCGGCATCAGTGACGTAGCCAGCGATGGCTCTGTTAGCCGCCGCGTCTTTAGGCATAGCCAGGTGTCCACCTCGCCCCTGACAGAACACCTCTGCATCCCTGTAGCGTTTTTCCTCCTTTACCAGCAGATAGACCTTGCTGTCTGTCTCTTTGATGCCGGCGACAGCTGCGGGGGAGGGCAGTGCTGAAAAATGAGGATCTGAATTTCTATAATCACACCGCAGCAGCCAGCGTTCACACAAGTGCATTCTGACAGTCCAACAAAAGAACTTCTGGCTAATGGCTAAATACTTTTGTCTATGTGCATTCACCCTGCACATCAAAAGGAACAACTGTATGAATCAACTTGACAACATCACATTATTGTAATCTCATAAACATTGCTAGACAGCGCAACTGGTTCATTCGTTCTTTTGGACATACCATTTTTAATGAACTTCAGCTCACTGGTTAATTGCGCCACTTGAATATCCATTTCGCCAATCATTTTCCGTAAGGGTGCGCACTCGCAGGGGACGCCTGAGAAGAGAAATTAAATATGAGACCATTCACATGAGCAGTCCAAGCATTAAACCGGTTCCTAATGAGTTCAATCCAATTATCTACTGATATGAACTGAATTCTATTTCGGCAAGGCCTATACCTGGCTCTCCATTTGGGCCCCTAGGTCCGGGATCTCCCATATCACCTTTTATACCTAGAAAAAACGACGCCTATTACATTATTAAGCAGTTAGACAAAACAAGCCTGATTACTTTCAGAATTGCAAATTTCGTTCTCAAGCTTACCTTTGAGTCCGGCGGGACCCATCTTCCCATAACGTCCAGCACTACCTTTTTGGCCTTTGACTCCGGGGGGACCTGGAAAATAAGGTATAAACTTAATATGTGCAAAAAATAAGCCCAGATATGAACTAAAGAATGTAGTAATTCTCAGAATGGAGTTGGATTCCCTTGTTTATCAGTATGTTAAAGCTTTTATAAACACAATGATGGGTCAACACTGGGTCAACTAACTAAAAGCAAGATAAGGGAAGTTTTAGAGGCCCTCTAAAGGATTAGTTCACTCCTGAATTAAAATTTCCTGATAATTTACTCACCCCTATGTCATCCAAGAAATTAAGGTTTTTGAGGAAAATATGCAGGATTGTTCGCCATATAGTGGACTTGAATAGAATTCGGGTTAAATGTCCAAATTGCAATGCAGCTTTAAAGGGCTCTACACGATCCCAGCTGAGGAATAAAGGTCTTATCTAGCGAAATGATCTGTCAAATAAAAAAATACATTTATATACTTTTTAACCACAAAATGTATATTCACCCATTACGTAATCACGTTGGAAAGGTCTCGAAAAACTCAGACCTTTATTCCTTGGCTGGGATGGGGTAGAGCTCTTTGAAGCTGCATAGAAACTGCTATTTGGACCTTCAGCCCATTGATCCCCTTTGAAGTCCAGTATATGGAAAAAAATCCTGGAATGTTTTCCTCAAAAACTTCAATTTCTTTTCGACTGAAGACAGAAAGACATCCATATTGGATGACATAGGGGTGTAGCCTGGCTAACGCCAGACCACGTTATGACTTCGTCATGATTCGTGGTCTGGGAACCACATGTTCATTTTCTCGTATTTGAGGCGTGGTTTACGAATGCCCAGAGCCGTTTATTGGGCGATACGAATGTCTATCAAATGCGCCTGTGCGTAGCTCATAGCCAATCGTTTCACTTATACCGGATGACGTATATAGAGCGAACGCATAAAGTTGCTCTTTTTTCAAAATAAACTTGCGTTCTAGACTACTTAGAAGAACACTATACCGTGTCTACACCGGACGCGACAGTTGCCACGTCGCAACAGCTAAAGTCTGTCTACACTGGACGCGACAAGGCGACCGTTGCAAATCATTTAAACTTTGTGTGAGCACGTCATAAATAGAACGCGGCAGCAGATTACTGTGGGGGATTTGCCGTGTCGCGCCGCATCCAGTGTAGACAGCATAATAGGTTCTAATGTCATTTGTCGCGTCGGGTCACGCCGCTCGCGTCCGGTGTAGACACGAAAGATAACTTTGCGTCTGCTGCCATGCTGGATCCATAGTAACAAACTGCTTCGGTGAGTCGCATAGAAGGCGTCATCATCTTGGTGCTCCCTCCCCGTTCTGTGATTGGTTCCCTATCTTAGGTGAAAATTAGGTCCATGGTTTCCAGACTAGACTAGAAGCGTGAATAAAATCACGCTGCGCAAGGCAGGATGGGGAAACCCAGGCTAATAGGGGTGAGTAAATTATTAGGAAATTTTAATTTGAGTAAACTAATCTTTAAAAGTGTATACATTTGGCAGCTCCCTGTTTAGTTACTTGGTTTGAAAGTTTCGTAATTCTTTTAACACCTGAAACTTCTAGACAGGTTCATAAAGAACTTGAGTCTTGTTTCATCATGTAAGTGGATAGTAATTAAAAAGCACTGATGGAATTCGATTAAGCTCTCAAAAGATGGTTTAGTGTTACCTGGCTCTCCAGGTGGCCCTACTCTCCCAGGTCTCCCAGGTGCTCCTTTCTCTCCTTTCTCTCCTGCTTCACCTACAGGAATACAGGAACAATGTCATAGACCAGCACAGACAAAGCTGTTTAGAATTACATGTATGTTTTACTATTGCTGCAGTGTAAATACACTGTGCATATAGGATATATTTTGTTTATAGGATTTTCTGTAGTATTTTCAAATTTAAATAAAGCGTTATATATCAAATTACAATATATACACACACTGCCATTGTAATTATCAACATTGACAGTAACAACATTTATAATGTTGCAAAAACTATTTTAAATAAATGGTATAAGTAATGCTATTAAGACTTGTATGGCTTAATACAAAGTCAATTATGTCTCTTACTGACATATGTACTAGAAAACCCATGAAATATTTACATTATTTTAAAAATCCACATTGATTTATACATATTTTGGACTATGGTGTCATTATTTCGATAACGTGAAATGGTTGCACTGGGTGAGCTACCAGCGCAACCTGTTGCGAATTTTTACTGCAACACAACTGAAAATAAAATACGATGGTACGATGACCACAGCTACTGAAAGAGCTTATAGGTTGCGATGGATATAAGTGTTGGCTTAGACCAAATGCCGTACCGTTGATTTTTCCTCTCAAGGAGTCTAAACGCCCTGGATATTGATGGAAATCCTGACTGAGAAACTCCTTCAGTGGCTGCGGCGTCATGACAAGCGTCGGCATGTTTACATCCTAGCATTTCTTGTCTCTGCCATTTGTAAGCTCTTTCAGTTGCTGTGGTTGACTAAAAGCCTCAAAGATGCAGGTCTTTAGGAAGTTTTCTTTATTCACAGGCATTCTTTTCTCCTCTTCTTATCGTTAGGAAACAGTGATGCGCGGTAGTGATGCGCGGGTCGTCTCATAACCCGCGGGCCCCGCGGGTAACCCGCGGGTCGGGTTGGGGCGGGTAAAGAAACTGTCACTTTATTTGCGGGGCGGGTTGGGGCGGGTCATTAAATACAAAATAAAATAAAAAAATCAATGTATGTTGCGTGCAATTCCCTATAGCCTATATTACATATTTGGGCATATCTATTTTCATATTTTATTAAGTTCTTTAATAAGGTTATCAACACGTCACGAAAGCGCCAAGCAGCTCCCGCTGCCAGCCACAAGCGCATCAAGCGAACGCTCATTCGGCTCTGCAGGCCTGGTGCTATGCGTATTTAAATCTCCTCTGATGCGCATTATCCTGCATTAGCCAAAATCATGACAGTCAACCACATCCAGTCATATGTGAATGAATGTAAATATTCGCTAAAAACACACAATAAAGACAGCAATGATGTAGTCAGGACTGTGGCGCCGGCTTGCTTTGAAATGTATTTGGTGATTGCGCCCGCTGCGTTTCCTGCACCCTAGTCATTTTAAACAGTACATAATAACGAAAACAATATCTTACAAATAAAAAGAAGCAGATTTTCATGATCAGAACTTCCTTAAACCAGTGAACCTTTAAACCTTTCAGTCCAAGGATCCAGTAAACGAATGCGTTCAAACAGAAAGTTCAAAACGATATTCATAAATGAAGCATATATACCCACATTTCTTCCGGCACCACTAACGTTACACCACTGATTATCTTGTTATTAATATGATTTGATTTATGGTTCATATTCATAATCGTACAGTATTGTTGCCAGTTTAAAGGGCGAAAAGCACTTTCGGTTTTCATTTGCATTACAATGCATAGTATGTCTATTTAATTGTCGCGGGTGCGGTGCGGGGCGGGGCGGGTTGTAAAAATAGACACAGTACTGCGGGGCGGGCTGGGGCGGGCCAAATAATTTCATAATTGCGGGACCCGCGGGTTGAAAAAAACCCCGACCCGCGCATCACTAATGCGCGGGTCAATCTATAAACAACCCGAACCCTACCGACGTTTTTAACTAACCCGCCCGCAACTCGGACCGCAAAAAAATAAAGAGAAAATCTTGCATCCGACCTGCTTCCTGACCCGCATGTTTAATATTTGCGACTGACACCAGCGATTATATGCGGCTATGCGGTGGAGATGCGTTCACTGTCAAACATCATTCGGCATTAATTAGGTAATTTTGTCTACAGATTGTTCTTGTTGTGATTTATTTTGTCTTTCCTTTGTACAAATTTAAATAGTTTCATTTTCGAAGTACTCTAAATTATGTCAGTGATTCTCCGATGTTAAATATGATCAAGAATTATTTTATTTCGATCTACAGTGTAATAAGAGTTAAGAAAAAGATTAGCCTATAGCCCTAAACATATATAGACTACAAGCTAATTCCTTTTTTTTTAACTTCTTCTAAAAATTATCAAGAATATTAAATCAACTTAATAGGCTAGGTTAACGAATTTTCTTATACAAACATAAGGAATGCACTTCAAAACGAAGTTTTCATATATAAATTCAGGAATCACGAATATGACAAAATAATATTATTTTAAATATATATTTTTTGTATAGCTATAATAGTTGTATCAAATGAATAAGGAAATTATAGTGCTTTGAATTTATTAAGTGATGTTTAATTTCGTTCGTTTCGCTGTCTGGAAATGTAAAGAAATATACAGTTTTTACTTGGAATTCGTTTTTAATCCCTGGTTTTAAACAAGCATATACATGAGATAATTTATATATTATTGCTTAAATAAACGTTTAAAAATCGTGCTAGAAATTTTATAATTTAGGAAATTAAACAGACCTAGGCATTTGAAAAGACAGTGAAATGTGTCTAATAATTCCAAAAAAAAAGAGAAGCATTGGACATAATCAAAATATCCGAGACATTTATTAGAATACCATTTTCTTAACAATTAAGATGCTGCGTGTTTATCCAGTCTAATCGAAGTGTGCGTCTCTCCCCCGAATTTCCCAACAAAAATCCCACCCCTCTCAGAAAATACATAAAGGTGTCATTACTGAGCTATATGCGTTTAAAAGTAGCCTATTAAAATGGTACAATGGCATTGCTCAGTTCAACGTGTTGGGAAATCGGGCATTTTGTCCCGCGTCAGCATTTATTCAACAGTTAATAACGCTCAACATTCAAAAGGTAAATATTATTCAGCCAATAAAGTGTAGGTCTGTGTATTTCATAGAAAATTGTGTCTAGTACTATATAAATTACAAAGGTTTAATTGGCATCTATATTTTAAACGACCCGACCGACCGCGACCCGAATATCATTAAAATATTTTTGGATGACTCGTAACCGCGGGTAACCGCTCATTTTGGATTAACCCGCGCATCACTGCTAGGAAAGCAAAGAAGACTTACATCAAGTCTCTTGTTGCCCTCCCACTGAAAATTGCAACCAAAAGCCGCACAATGTGGCATAGTATCAGTATTTTATTTTCAGAGTTGTGTTGGGGTAAAAATAGCAACAGGTAGCGCCAATAACTCACACATCGCATCACATCATTCACATCATTGAAATAATAGTGCCCCCATAGTCCAAATATGTATAAAACAATGTGGATTTTTTTTAAATAACGTAAATCTTTCATTGGTTTTCTACTACATATTTCAGTAAGAGACATCATTTACGTTATATTAAGCCATACAAGTCTTAAATGAAAATAAAGTTATCACAGTTTCCAAACAAACATAATCAGCATATTATAATGATTTCTACAGGATCACGTGACACTGAAGACTGAAGCAATGATGCTGAAAGTCACAGGAATAAATTACATTTTAAAATATATTAAAATAGTTTGTTTAAATTGTAATACTAATTCATTCAAAATAATTCATATTTTTACTGTATTCAAAAAAAAAAAAAATAGAGCCTTGGTGAGCATAAGATTAAAATCATTAATCATTAGTGTAGATGACATAATGTGGTGTAGTTTATTTGCAGTACCTTTGAGTCCAGGGACGAGGATCTGGACGGAGCACGGTTCTTCTGGCATGTGCTGACCATAAACTGACTTCATTAGTGTCAGACTTAACATAGTGACCAACATGCAAGCCACCAGCTTTTCTTGACCCATACTGGAAACACAACAAAAACAATCAAATACCAACATATGTTAACGCAACGTTGAACAGAAAACATAGTAGAAGCTAGTGGATAAGCAAAGGCTTCAGTGCTGGTAAAATGGAACAAAAAAAACATATTAGGGGATTCAGTGACAGAAACGTCTTCACAGTCAACTGGTCCTGTGACATACAAGCACAAGCAATCATAGTCAACATCATTTGCAAAGCAAATACACAAAAGAACACATCAGTTTGTATCCATCTTTCTCCCAAACTATCTCACCATCCACCTTCATTTCAAAGTCGATACTAGAGAGTAAACAGTCACACCGTGACGTCTCCTATAACCACCAACTTTAAAGGTAACATTTGAGTCGTCTCATTGTCTGTGCCACCTGCCGGATACCGTATTGCTTATGAAATGGACTTACCTTGTGTTGAATTTCAAAGCCTACTACATGCAGCAGATTCAGCCTGTATATGGGTCCAAGTGAGTTAATGGAGGTTTTCTCACTGGTGGTCTCTCTGAAATTTTTTATCTCACACGCCCTGCAAGAAACAGGCCTGAGTGTGAGCAAGTACGCGTAAACACAAAGATAAGAGCGGCTCTGCAACACTCCTCTCTGATAACTCCATGGGAAACATCAGGGTCAGTGACAGCACGATTCTTAGCACATTCCTCACTATAACGCATCAAAAGCATTCCCAACATTCACAAGTTAGGGTTAAGATAGTATTGAAGAGCTGAGGTAGAAAGGAAAATGAATATGTTAAATATAGGTTTTAGATGCCAAAACAAATTTTAAATGATTTTATCTTCACATGCTGTAATGTACTGTGACATAAATGAGAAAACCTGGAAGTTACAAGATAGAAGCTCATTTAATCAACCAGGTCAACCAGAATGAGGAAAACTTGGGAACAGAAATGCTGCAGTTTGTGCACTGTTGCACAGGGTGGCAGTAATCATTTGCCAGAATTTCTTCTGGAAAAATCCAGAAAATGCTTTGCATTTTCTTAATGTAATGAATGTTGTTTGGCTAAGAAAAAAAATTAAAGCTGCTTTGCTAAGAAAAAAAAAATGCAATAGTGAAGCCATTATCAGAATATTACAGTTGAAGTCAAAAGTTTACATACACCTTGCAGAATCCGCAAAATGGTAATTATTTTACCAAAATAAGAGGGATCATACAAAATGCATGTTATTAATAGTTGAATTTATAAAAATGACCCAGTCAAAAGTTTACATACACTTGATTCTTCATAATTTGTTGTTACCTGAATGATCCACAGCTGTGTTTTTTGTTTAGTGATAGTTGTTCATGAGTCCCTTTTTTAAGGTCCCACAGATTATTTGGTTTTTCAGCATTTATGTATATTTGAACCCTTTCCAACAATGACTGTGTGATATTGAGATCCATCTTTTCACACTGAGGACAACTGAGGGACTCATATGCAACTATTAGAGAAGGTTCAAATGCTCACTGATGCTTCAGAAAGAAACACAATGCACTATAAATCGGGGTGTGAAAACTTTTTGAATTCGAAGATCAGGGTATATTTAACTTATTCTGTCTTCTGGGAAACACATCTTCTGTATCTTCTGAAGGGCAGGGCTAAATGAAAAAAAAAAATGTGGGGCCTGAAGGACTTTTCTGAAGAACAGTGGGCAGTTTAACTGTTTAGGACAAACAAGGGACTCATGAAAAACTATCACTGAACAAAAACACAACTGTGGATCATTCAGGTAACAACATAGTATTAAGAATCAAGTGTATGTAAACGGAGTCATTTTTTTAATAAATTAATCTATTAGTTTCTCTTGTGGACAATATGTAAATGTCTCTAATATCAAGAATATCTTTTTCAGGTCAGTACTAAATAAACAATTTTGTATGATCCCTCTTATTTTAAAATAATTTAAAATTATTAACATTTTACAGATTCTGCAAGGTGTATGTGAACTTTTGACTTTAACTGTATATTACTATATTTACTACTATTATTTAATGGATTTGAGCTGACATTAACTAACAAAGAAAAGTTAATTAATTTATTAATTAACATGAACAAATTAGAATAAATATTGTAACAAATGCATTGCTAATTATTAATGCATTAACAAATGTTAACTACTGAGACCTTATCATAAAGTGTTAATTTAATATAATATAATATTAGTTCTGATGTTTCATTTGTTTTTTATTTGTTTGTTTTTAACTGCATTTAATCGATTTTTTTTAGTTGTTTGGATTTCAATGAAACAACCTACATTATGAAATGTTTGTCTCTGTTGCTCTAGAAACCCCACAATTCATTTTCCATAATTGCATTGTACTTACAAATGAGTCACATGCCAGTAACTGACAATGAGGATCAGCTCTACATGCACTGCTATTTATATTCACAGTAATAAACAAGCTTAATAAAACCATTAAGGTGTCATTCATCTCCAGAGCTGCGGTGCTCTTCTTGTGTGTTGCTAAGGAATATCCTTCCCTTGGTAACAAAAACTAACATGATAACGCGATGAGAAAAAAATCAATTCCTTGAAATTGAAATTGTGCTGCAGCGCAGTTCTCACTCTGACTCACAGCACTTCAGCAGTGACACGGCATGCCCGAGACAATGATCTTATTTCTGCATGTATGGGGTCACATATAGTACACTCTGCTCTTAAATGTGACAAAATGCCCCATACTGACTAAATAAACTGCATATACACTACTGTTCAAAAATGATGGATCGGGTAATGTTTTTGAAAAAAAAAGCCTCTTATGCTTAGAGTTGCATTTAGTTGAACAAACATGAAATAAAAACAGCAATATTGTGAAATATTATATTTTATATATTATATTTTGTTGACTTGTGTAGTTACATTATCCCAAATGTTTCTAAGAATGTTTAAATCTTGAGAAATAAGCTATTTAACTAGTGTAACGGACCACGTCACCCGCCAATGACGTCATACACTCTCGATTTCTGTTTTTATTTTGTCGAAAACATGGAAACACCAAATACGCTTTAATATGTTATGTGTATTATTAGACAGGTTGACTTGTGTGTGTGGGGATGAAAACTACAACTCCCATAATTCTACACTTAATCACGGCATCATCAAACTACGCCTTTGTTTCTTTGTTTGTTTTGAACGTGCGCCCTCTAGCGGCAAAAATTACATGTGCTTTTTAATATTTTGGGCAAAACCATGACGCATTATTTCAGGATTTATTATTTTGTTATTTAACATTATTTCAGGAACAGCATTTACTTAAAATATAATCTTTTGCTATATTATACAAGTATTTACTGCCACTTTTAATTTAAGAGTTTAATACTTGCTAAATAAAAGTATTAATTTATTTAAAAAAAAATCTTACTGACCCCAAACTTGTGAACGGTAGTGTATATTTGTCATGATAAAACACATAATAATGATAATAATAATAATAATAATAATAATAATAATAATTCTTCTTATTATTATTATCATCAACTCTTTTTTAAGATTTTGAATCTTTTTAATAAGACTTATTATAATTATTATTATTAAAACTGCCTGACTCAAAACTTGTAAACGATAGTGTACATTTGCCATGATAAAACAGGTAATAATAAAAATAATATTATTAATAATAATATATTTATTATTATTATTATTAACTCTGATTTTTAAAATTATTTAAGACCACTTTTAAATCAATACTTTTAGCAATACTAATTATATTGTTATTGTTATAAACTAGGATTTTTAAGATTATTTAAGCCCACTTTAGAATCAACACTTTTAACAGCACTTATTATTATTATTATTAACTTATTAACCCTAAAGCTGTGAACGTTAGTGTTTATTTGTCATAAAACACCTAATAATAATAATAAGTATAATAATACTAATATTTATATTATTATAATAATTGTTATAGATTTTTTAAATTATTTAAGCCCACTTGTGAATCAATACTTTTAACAACACTAATTATTATTATTACTGTTATTATTATTATTAAAACTTACTGACCCCAAACTTGTCAATGTTAATGTCTATCTCTCATGATAAATCACCTAATAATAATAATAATAATAATAATAATAATAATAATTATTATTATTATTATTATTATCAACTTAAATTTAAAATACCTAATAATAATATCATCAACCAAGATTATTTTTGAATCAATACTTTTAACAACTAATTATTATTATTATTATTACTATTATTATTATTATTATTATTATTTCAAAAGTGGATTCAAATCATCACTGTTTCAGTAGACTGTAAAATTTAGAGAATGCTCTTCTATGGTATTGCTGACATAATATGTGTATAATGTACATATGTGAAAACAGTTAAAGAAAGAAATGTACTGTTATATCTCTAAATCCTGAAAACAAATTTAAATTCTCAGAGTAAATGGAATAAAAAATGGTTAACTTTCAAAGATAGCTTAACCCCCTGTTTTGCCTGACATTGTCCTGTCTCTGAACCGGAGAGGACGAGGATAAAGTGTGAATTTAAAAAGTGTGCTGTTGGATGTTTTGCTTCTGCATTCTGCTCCACTAAGGCTAAAAGCCCTCTGTGGATCAGAGCCCGGAGAGGACGAAGCCTTGACCACCGGAGCATGACAGCCATAGAGGCCTGTCTGACTTAAGGGCACCTTCAGAAAGATGGCACTTTGTGCTGTGTCAGGATCAGGAGGTTGGCAGGCGGCTCAGCCGTTGGAAGGTAACGCCCATTCAACCATCTCAGCTCATTAAAGCCACTTATTTTCTTGAAAGATGAGTGAATAAATCACGCCGTGCAAGGGTGCCAACTTCTACTTGTTAATCAAGGGATGGTTGACATAAATACCAGTGACCCGGACATTGTGCTTTTAGAAGCCCTGTATTCATAGAAGCAGGACGAGAAATATTTTTCTTATACAATCAATTATTTATCATCAATATATTGTGTTTATTTTTTAAAATTTTTACATTATATTCTAATACAAATGTATGGCATGATGCTGAACAAATAAATAAATCATTAATAAAACATTATTAAACCCATAGATATGAGTATCATTAAGTTTCTTGGCTCATCTGCATGTTTCTCTTTCCTACACCTCCACATTACGCAGGTCCCTTCATCACAATATGCCTCGTGTTCACAGTCAGACGTGTATGTTATACGTGCTATGAGGGCTATTTCAAGCACAAGAGGGAAACAAAAGCCATTAAGAAAGACAGTGAGCAGTAACACAATAACTCTTAAAGATATTAATATATGAGATCCTATTGTCCCAGATGAGTCAAATTGAAGTAGGTTAATTTTTACATAAGACTAGTCATTCCATAATATGTCTAGGGTTCAATTGGGGTAAAACTTTTATAAATTATAAATACTAATAAATATTGTGCACAAAATTACAACCTATAACAACCTATAATTGGTTATCCTAACAGGAGTAGAAGGGAAATTTTTAAGAATATTTCATAAATTAATTCTATTCTGAAGCACAGTAACTTAAATGAGATATTTAAAAAAGACCTCTGATCAAAATTAGAGGACACTTCCAGATACCTCTGAGTTATTGGTGTTAATCTGGCACCTGGTGCTAATTTCCTTAATTATATGACAAGCCCTATTTAACTAGCAGCATTCCTCCCATTTTCGCTGAGATTGCAAGATAGCGGACTGCAAAGGGTGACTGAAACTGAAACTGAAACAGGAGATTGTCCAGATGAAGGCCAAAGGGACTTTCAGCAATTGCAAGAGAAGCTGGTCGTTTAGAGGGGTCCTATTATGCTTTTTCACTTTTTGAATTTTAATCAGTGTGTGGTGTGTATGTTTGGGCATTAAAAAACATCTACAAAGTTACAAATCTTAAAGTCCACTCCAAAGGGAGATATTTAGTTAAAAAATTCCTTTTTAAGAACTACAACAAATGGCTCCTTTGGACTACAGTGTTTGTTTTCTGGATGCTATGATGGCACAATGCGGTCCATATAGAAAATCCCACCTATAGAAATTCAAATCATTGGCGGTGGGGGACTCGCCTAACTTTAGCGATGTAGTAGTGTTGTCACGGTACCAAAATTTCAGTATTCGGTACCAATACCATTGAAAATCCACGGTTCTCGGTACCAATTTCGGTACCAATGCAAAACACAATAGCATATTAATTGAGCAACACACAATTTTTTATTAATAAAGTTGAACAAAAATAAAATGTACAAAAAAAAAACAAAAAAACAGTGCCATTCTTTATACTTACATAAAATTTTGTTAACATTTTTTCCACAGGTTAAAAATATTTCAAGGATTGTAAACATTTTAGTAATTAAATAACATCTAAATAAATTACAGGAATAAAAAATGTAAACAAGTTTCACCCAAAAGTTTTTGTCATATTTCTGCTTCTGCTGAAAAACATCTGTACTGTTGTCTGTTTTGGAGTTCGCTGGGGTCTTTCATGATCTTCCTCAATCTGCAGCTGTAAAAAGAAAATATAATATACTTAAGTAAAGCAGTGGGCTAAGTCTGACCAGATGCGACATTAGATCATTGACACCAGCAAAAATATTAGCCTGGGTGTCCCCATACTGCCTTGCGCAGCGCGATTTTATTCACGCTTCTAGTCAGTCTGGAAACCATGGACCTAATTTTCACCTAAGATAGGGAACCAATCACAGAACGGGGAGGGAGCAGCAAGACGATGACGCCTTCTATGCGACTCACCGAAGGATCCAGCATAGCAGCAGACGCAAAGTTATCTTTCGTGTCTGTCACTGGACGCGAGCGGCGCGACCCGACGCGACAATTATTACATTAGAACGCAAGTTTATTTTGAAAAAAGAGCAACTTTTGGCGTTCGCTCTACATACGTCATCCGGTATAATTGAAACGATTGGCTATGAGCTACGCACAGCGCATTTGATAGACATTCGTATCGCCCAATAAACGGCTCTGGGCATTCGTAAACCACGCCTCAAATACGAGAAAATGAACATGTGGTTCCCAGACCACGAATCATGACGAAGTCATAACGTGGTCTGGTGATAGCCAGGCTACAAAAATATATGAATTTTCAGTAAATAACAAACCTCAGCTGTTATAATAAATTTAGATAAGATTACATATATTAAGACAAGTGTCTATCACAGATGAAAACTGCAGTATTAAAAACACTTTACAATTTTCATTTATTAGATAACATTGCCTAACAATAAACAGTAGTTATATGGCAATTATTATTCGTGAGGTTAAGCTAATTTCAACATTTACTAATGCATAAAATCATGTTAATCTGTTAAACATGAACAAACATGAATTAATGTTGTAAAAATATATTGTTCACTTACTCTAAGTTTATATTAGATGATGCATGAATTTGATCTTATTGTAAAGTATTACCAAACTAAACAGGGGATAAAACGTGTTTTATTTGATTGTACTTTTATTTAATCCAAACTGCATTCATATTTATTATTAAAAAGCTTTTTAAACCTGCTAGAGTTATCCAGCCAAGAATAAGTCTAGAACGTTTTCTGACAGACTGATATTAAGGACATAAACATTGTTAACGACACATTTGTTCTTTCTCTAACACATATATTTTGGATACACAAGTCATTTGTGTAAAAAATAGTAAATACATCATGTCCTTATTTTTTTACTCTAACAAATGTTATAGGAGCGTTGTTTCAGATTCATTAAGGCCAGCATATTAGCGTTAGCCGCGCTTATGCTAACGATTCACTACACAAACGGTGATGTTTATTTCAGTCTGACATTCAAATTAAAATATGCAGTAATGTTCGTGACAGAAGCTCTAAATATGAAATTAAAATGAAACTTACCTTGCTTGAACTCTTTCATTTGATCGCGGAGTCGGTCTTTGAGGTGTTTGTCCTTTCGAGAGAACCTAGACGACATCTTTGCAAATAGTTTTTTGATGATCTATGATGTTCGCTTTGTTCAGCCGCAAATCCAAAATATTTGGAGTAAGTCTGGCTCTTGTTTGTCAACAAGTGGATTCAGAGCCGCGGCATCAGCAGCACCACAGGTGCTTTAATGAAGAGAGCGCAACTGCGCAGTGCGTATGTGCGCACCTTTTGTATAGCGTATCAAGAACCGGGTTGACCGGATAGTCGGTACCACCGGTACTTAAGAAAACCAGGTACCGTAACGTTTTAATTTTTTTAGTACCGACTTGGTACCGAAGTACCGGGACTTTTGACAACACTACGATGTAGCATGGACAGCCGCTTCTGGAATGCTTCAGTGAGCTGCCTATAAACGCAAGCATTGACTAAAGTGTCCGCGCACTGCACCGGTAGCTGTGCTGGAGCTGAGCCGTTGACGTGTTCTGTACAGAGGGTCGAAACACATGCGGAGCCGCAGCTGATGCAAACACAAGCATTGACTAGAGTGATGATCATCAGTGGCCGCGTAGTGTGTGGTAAGAGATTTATTCATCATACAGTGTAGATAGCTTCACTAGCCTTATGCTGGAGCTGGTTTCGGGCATGTAAATAATTTAATAAATTAGCACAATAATGATAATATCATGTATTGGCGATCTCAAAGGTTGACGATAGGACCAACACTACTGTTGCGTATTATTTACTCACCCTCCATGCATCCTAGGTGTATATGTCTTCCTTCTTTTCGACAAATGCAATCAGAGTTATATTAAAAATAATCCTGGCTCTCCCAAGCTTTAGATCAACATCGATTGAAGTGTTTCTCTCCATCAGTCCAAAACAAGTTAATCCATAATAAAAAGTGCCTCACATGGCTCCGAGGGGGTCACTTAAAGCCTCTTTTAGCGATCTGATGAGTTTTGGTAAGAAAAATATCCATATTTTAAGTAAGAATCACTTTAATCTAGCTTGCGCATTTGCACACGGCACTTGCTGCTTTGGGAAGGGGCTGAAACGCCATCTAAGCTGTTCGCCAATTGCAATGCCGTGGGACTGCTAACCAATCACAACACATTTTGTTTTTCAGAAGGCGGACCTTCAACAGACCCGGAACTAATAGAGCCATTTGTGCCAGCCTGGGGAGAAAGCTATTATTGTAATGTAAATTATGTGAAAAATAGCACGTTTTTCGACCCACCAAACATGAGAGCATGCTCTAGTGCAGCCACAAAACTAAATGAAGACTTTGTAAAAGAGCATAATAGGACCCCTTAAAAGTCTGTGATTTTTCAAATATTGCAGGTTTACAATGACACTAATTAATTCAAGTCCCTTCAAAAAAGCCGGTCTCCCACGTAAGAGAAATGCAAGAGAAGACAGGATAATACAGAGACTCTCAATGGGGAATCGGTTCAACACTACAGCTGGAATTGCTTGCCAGTTCAGTGCTGAACAGGGTAAGGATTTGTCTTGGCATGTTTAAAAGAAGTAACATCTCATCAGCAGAAAGAATCAAAAGTCTAAGATCACATTTGCTGAAGAGCATGTTGTATGGCGAGAGGAGAAATTTAAAAAAGTTCACTTTAGTGATGAGAGCAGGTTTAATTTATTTGAGTCTGATGGTAAACATTTAGTTTGGCATCAAAATGAAGAAAGACTGAAGCCCAAGTGTGTGAAGAAGTCAGTAAAAGGTAGAGGAGGAAGCGTCATGGTTTGGGGGATGTTTTCTGCAGCAAAAGGTTCTGCAGGAATCTTGGGTGAATGCAAATGTTTAGAAGCTCCTTCAGCAACATGCAGTTCTCTCCCTGCAAGCACCTCCCAATCAGCCTGCAATTTTCATCCAAGACAATGCCCCGTGAAGCTAAGAACACTGAAACAATGAAATGGCCAGTCCGGAGTCCTGATCTAAACCCAATTGAGAATCTCTGGCGATAATGTTATGGCTAAGAAACCCACTACAGTTACCGAACTATGAGAGAGTGGAAGAAGAGTGGACCAAGATCACACCAGCACAGTTTTAGAAACTAGTGATGCAGCCAGAGATGTCCTGAAGTCATTCAAAGCAAGAGCCTCTACATTTCCTACTAATTTCTGACAGCTGTAACCCTCCAGAATTTGAGTTGTAATCTTCTTTTGTGCAACAGCGGTTACTGTTTTCTAATTTTAATCACTGTGTTTTCCACAAAATAAAGGTTTTTGTTGAAATGCCTTGGATATTTTGTCAAACATGTTAGTAGAATAGTGGTATACCAACAGCTAATACTCCTTCAAATTTTGAGCGATGAAGATTAACAATATTTAAGAAAAATCAAGTATTTGTTTTCTAATCTTGATCTCTACAATGCGTGTGCGTGTGTGTGTGTGTGTGTGTGTGTGTGTGTGTGTGTGTGTGTGTGTGTCTCATATTTTTCCTTATTCAGTAATGAATGTTTTTGCAGTATTACACAGGTATTTTCACATCCACTACAAATCCACATTGTCTTGTCAACTATCAATAAAACTACCTATAAATATATGCTTTTTTCTTCAGTCCTTTTTTTTATATTGATGCATCGCTATGATGTGCAGTGGCACGTGAAACACTTTATGACATGTGTATGTGTGTCTGGTCACTGTGTTGTGTGTGCCCACTGACAGCACTGTATTGGGTCTTGATATAAAACATGATTACTCACTGACTGCATTTTCATATTACTCAGACGCAGCGGAAAAATCATCAGAATATCAATGAAGTCAGAGTCCTACAACCCCACGCCAGCCACAATGCGCACCACGAGCCATTACATGCTCACACAGAAACGTCCATTTATTTGAAGGAACGGAAAGGACTCTTTCATCTGAAAGTGTTACCTCAGAGGCATGCCCTCCCGTTCATAAAAAAAGGCATGCGGTGAATTTTGATGCCTTGAGGAACTGCTCATCAGCTCCAAGTTTATTTCCCTCTGACACGATAATGGTGCTTTATTGTTGCATTGTAAACTTTTCATAGAGACCTTAGCACTTATCTTGCATCTGATGACTCTACACAAAATTACTTTGCGGTGTAGACACAGTACCTAAATCTAGAGTCAGGATATTAGCTGCTGGTGAGCCGCTGACAGATCTGGGGGACCGTGCGTTTGATATATCATTTCTGCAAAAACCTTCAGGTGAAGCTGTGCCTTGATGAGTCATCATATAAATAAAGAATAGAGAAAGAACGAGGGAGAGGGATAGAAAGAGAAAGAGGGCAAACAGCAGGGACCGTGAACATATGGAAAAGATGACTTTCAGATTCTGGGTTCAATACGAGTTACGCTCAATCAGCAGCATTTGCGGCATAATGTTCCCTTGTAACGCAAGGTCACGATGAAGCACTTACAATGGAAGCAAATGGGGCCAATTTATGGATAATTTAACAGCAGAAATGTGAAGCATATAATTTTGAAAAAGCACTTACATTAATTCATCTGTTAAAACTTGTGTATTATTTGAGCTGCAAAGCTGTTTTCACGGCCATTTTAGTGTTATAGTCATTGTGTTGTCATGGCAACAAAGTCATAAATTGGATAGAACTACACGGAAAAAGTTAGTCATCAATTTGTTTTCCACACTAAAAACATAACATATTTGTTTACATCTTGTGTCTATACTATAGACATAAAGGGATGAAAAAAATGAAATGGACGGAAAATTTAAATAATCGGAACGTTGAAAAAGTATCGGGTACGGTTTGGGCAGAGCTATAGGAGATAACTGACTACATGTAATCTGGATTATGTGAATTAAGTACTTGTAATTAGATTAAATTACATTTTAAAATAATCATAATCAGACTACAGTTACTTTTTTATGGATAACATGATTACATATTATAACATGATTACAATAGCAAAAATCTATTAATAATTTATTGATTCTCACAAGTGCTCTTTTTCATCTTCTAAAATAGCCTACTGCTTTTATACACTCAGAAAGTCTTCCAGTTTTGAGGACATTCACACAAAGACCAGTCACTTTCTTTAGGTGGATTAACAGCATTTGAACACTGGATTTACAAAAATAATTCCAGGTTTTCAACTACTGATAAGCATTCACTTTTTTAAATTATCACCCAGTTGGTTATTTTACCATTTTACATTACTTTGGAAGGCGTCTGTCTTTCAAACACATTAAAATGCAGAAATTCACCAACTTTTTTGTCATCTGATCCTCTTTCACCTAATATATTTTTATTTAATATACCCCTGAGATATTACAATTATGGTCACAGGTTAACGAATAAAATATTAAATTTTTTCAGTAAGTGTTTTATTTTGATTCATTTTAAGATTACTTGTTTTATTTAACATTTTTATGGTTTAAATTATTATTAGCCTTTCATTAAACTCAAACTAAACATACATTCTTTAAACTAAATATACACAGTTCACACACATTTAATATGTGTAAAAACAAACTTTTATTTTGAATGTGATTCATTGCAATTAATCATTTGACAGCCGTAATTTAAATGCTTTTATGTTCTCTTGTAAAACTTACATTCATTCACAAATTGTTTGTGTTTTCCTGAGAAACTTTGTATTTTTTTTTTTGTATTCTTTGTATTCTTCACAAAACTTTTGAAGTTTTTCGCAAAAGAAGTGCTTTCACTAGCGAACACAAAGTTTCTCAGGGTACACAGTAGTTTTGTGAGAAAACGCCAAGTTTTTTGGGAATGCAATGCTTTTCCGAGAGTACAGAGTTTCTTAGAGGAACACAACATAGGGGAAATGCTAAATTTCTTGGAGGAACGCAATACAAATGTAAAGCAAACCCAAAGGCATTCAAATTTAATGTTGTAACAGTGAATTAAAATGGGCTCCCATGCACTTTCGTTGAAAGACAGATTTTTGCAGGAGGGACAAGTGGAAATGAATTTTTGTTACCATCACTCATTCTATTGACTGAGCTCAACTTCTACTGAACCTTAAATATTTTAACAGGCAAATGTCCACTTCCAAACTCAAATAGCCTTTAAATCAGCAGGTGTGACATCTCAATCAGAAAGTAACCAGACCAACCCTCATCAATCACCACTGACAAGTACCAGGAAAACAGACCTTTAGGAACCCTAAGTGCCACAGAGGTGAATAAACATAATTATAAAGTCAAAATGAGAGCACAGTGTAAATAAAAACTTGCTTCTACTCTCTTGTCACCTGGAAGGGGTTTAACTAGATCATCATCTGGCATCCAATCGAGTGCTATCCGAACCCCAAACCCTATCATTGGCTCTTACATCTGTAATCTCCCCTCCAGAGGTAACAATTTTAGCAAGAGGATTGGATATGAGTGGCTGACCCAGTATCGGCTGTCCTCCATGTCTTTCCTTCACTCACGTGTCAAAGCAGCGACCAGCGCTCTATTAACATGAATCTTTCCAGCGTCGTGCATCACCGCTCCAACTGCGAGAGATCATTTCTCTCACGGAGCGGCACATATTGCAGATTACGGTTGCCAGGTTACTTCGCACCAACATTCTAAATGTGGGCACATGCTTCAACCCAGAAATAGAGAAAAATATCTCAGATGCAGTCTAGTTAGACATCACTCCTTTGACGGAGAAAACATATCGTAATGGATCGGCAGGGAGGGCGCAGTGATGCAGAACTCTTCGTAGTTATATAGGTCACCACCCTGAGGATGGCTTTTACAATTGGGGGAAATATATACAGTATCACAAGGGTCATCCGAAAGTACACTGCTTTAAAAAAACTTTGGCTTATGTAACCACTTCCAACTGAGATTCTGCAGTTGCAAGCAACAACATTATTGCCTAAGAAGACTATCGGCAGATGAAATAATGTGGTGCTATTAAAGAAGTTTACAAGCGTATGAATGAGAAAATCGAAACAATTGACTTTTTTGCCAAAGGACATTGCGCTTCACAGGGCTTCAAGATTTTCCAGTGCAAACTGAAGCCAGATAATATGGCTCCTCTGGCCCTTCGTTTGCAAGCTCTCAGCGGAAAGAAGCAGAGACGGAGGGGGGTGGACACTGGAATCTGTTCAATGGCTTGTGGGAGCTTGGGATTTCTCTCCTTAGCTTGAGGCTGGTTGGGTGGCAGTGGAATATTATCAGCTCCAGAAGGCTGGCAATGCTCTGAGCTCGGTGTAGGCATCGAATCTACAATCTAACAGATCTAGGACTGACTCACAAACACGAGCAGGAGTGAAACCTTTCACGTCGTATGGTGGAGAATGCGGGCAGCGCCAGTGGCTCACAAAACGCTGTTCGTATCCAACGCAGTGAAATGATTCAATATCTAAGTGTTTAGTTTTTCACAAAACAGCTTTATCAGATTTGTGGAGAATCTGTCAAAGCCAAGGGCCAGTGGAAGAGCCCTGCTCCCGCTCCTCGATGGGTTAACTAATACTTCCAAATTGAATTCTACTCTCTGAACAACATTAAAGCCAGGAACAGATCAGAATTCCATCTGATCAGTTAACGCGTAATTCATTTAAGTCTGTCCCGTCCCGTGGAGCTTTACTCAGTCTGTGGAGAGAGTTCTTCTGCTAATGCATCCATCTGAGAGTGCTTTGACATGATGGATCAGACGTGTGCTGATAGCCTATTTTCCAAACACAGAACTAAACTAAATGTACTGTATGTGCAGCAAGATTATAGTTAAGCTCTGCTGTTTTACAAATAAACTTTTTATAGACCTTTTTCCTGAGTAAACGATGAGCGCCGCCATTACGAATTCTAACGTCAGATTGAATGCTTTTCTGTTCCGGTTTCCATAGGAACTCATTCAAATAGCGTCCATCTGTTTTTAATGTAGCTAACGTCCGCTACTTCGTGTCATCTACACACTCATTAAAGTGAGGCACTGACAAATGACGGTCATTGCGACATTGCCAAATGATAGCGCTATAGAGCCATGTGCTTTTTAAAAACATTTGAATAGGTTTAACATTAGTTTATTAGCTCGGAATATACCCTAATTTGACTAGAAACAATGCAGACCGGAAATGCAAAGCATTCTTTCAGTTAAGAGCCGGACTTACTTCCGTGTTCAGGAAAAAAGGTCTATAACAAAACGTAGCTTGACAAGACTTTGTGTAGACTTTAAAGGATTAGTTCATTCCAGAATTAAAATTTCCAAATAATTCACTCATTCCCATGTCATTTAAGATGTACGTGTCTTTCTTTGTTTAGTCAAAAATATTTTTTTTTGTTTTTTGTTGAAAACATTCTAGGATCAACGGTTTGAAGGTCCAAACTGCAGTCTCAGTGCAGCTTCGATGGGCTCTACACAATGCCAGCCGAGGAAGGGTCTTATGTAGTGAAACGACCTGTCATTTGCTTTAAAAAAGTAAAATATAAATACTTTACATATTAGTCATGTTGGAAAAGTCATGCGTGACAATTTAGAAGTTGGAGGAGATTGACATGGAGTTTTTCACCATACCCTAGCTTTTTGAAATGAAGTACACAGACAAAGAACTAACTGCAAGTGACCTTTCCAAATGATTACGCAATGCGTGAAGTCCTAGACGTACATTGCAGAGTTAGTGCAAGAAGAGTATTTGTCTCTAAAAAGTATATTAATTTTTATTTTTTAATAAAATGGCCAGTTGTTTCAAGACCCTTATTCCTTGGTTGGGATTGTGTAGTGCCATTTGAAGCTGCACTGAAACTGCAATTTGGACCTTCAACCTATTGATCCTCACTGAAGTCTACTATATGAACTATGGAGATATGTTTATAAGATGTTTTTAGACTTAAAGAAAGTTTTGAGTTCTGAAAGATGTTTTATAGTACACTGACCTCAGATGTCAAAAGACCAAGGAATTTGTGATTTCTGGGATTGTGGATTGTGTAGTTTTTTTTTTTTTGTTTTAGAAAATGGCCAATCGTTTCACTAGTCAAGACCCTTATTCCTTGGCTGGGATTGTGTAGTGCCATTTAAAGCTGCATTGAAACTGCAATTTGGACCTTCAACCCATTGATCCACATTGAAGTCCACTATATAGACTGTGGAAATATGTTTAAAATATGTTTTTAGACTTAAAGAAAGTTTTGAGTTCTGAAAGATGTTTTTATATTACACTGACCTCAGGTGTCAAAAGACCTAGGGAATTTTGATTTCTCAGTTCATGACCCCTTTAAGGGCTGTTTCAATCACAAAATACTTCTAGTGAACTGGAACATTCACTCCCTGAAAAATCCCACAAGACCCTTATTCCTTGGCTGGGATTGTGTAGTGCCATTTGAAAAATCCCACTGTTTCAATAACGAAATACTTCCAGTGAACTGGAACATTCACTTCCTGAAAATCCCACAATGACCCTTATTCCTTAGCTAGGATTGTGTAGTGCAACTTGAAGCTGCATTGAAACTGCAATTTGGACCTTCAACCCATTGATCCACATTGAAGTCCACTATATGGAGAAAAATCCAAGAATGTTTTCCACAGAAACCTTAATTTCTTTTCAACTAAAGAACGAAACACATGAACTAATCCCTAAAAAAGGCTTCAAAGCAGTTTCCCTGAAGAATAAAACAAAACTAATAAAATACACTGTACATCATCAGATATGAATAATCTTTCTCTCCAAACCATGAGATATGTTTAGAGCTAATCCACACTATGAGTTATTAAAGAAACAAACTGTCACAACAAGCTGTTCAACCGTCTAAATACTGCAATTGGCAAAGATGCTTATTTCTCAGCAGTCGCATTCTGCCATATGGATTTTGTCGTGGATTTGTTCATAAACATCACTCGTATTCACACATAACTTCTGGAAAATAAACTGCTTTGAAAACGGAGTAGCCTGAGGTCACCCAGAGGGTTTGTGGCACTGAGCTGTCATGAAGATTGGATAAAGCAATATTATATGCAAAAATGAAAACGCTGTCATTATTTATTCACCCTCAGGTCATTTCCATGTCTTTATTTCTGAGGAACACAAAAATATATATATTTTAGCTCTTTCTCGTACAACAGGATTTCCCAACACTGGGTTTTGTAACGGAATGGCATTTGTTTACATGCATGTCATTTGATAATTAACAAACATCAAAGAGCCGTGAACATGCAAATGTGTTATAAAAATTATTGAAGTATTAACTTAAAATGCCAGGGGGTACCTCAAGTAAATATTTTAAGACCAAACAGTTTGGTTGACCAAGAATTAGGAAAATTACTGCTATACACTGAGTGTGTTTCAATCCATTCCATAGTTCAGTAGTCAGGATACTGATCAGGGAGTCTGGCTATGGGGTAAGCAAAAAAAAAAATCATATTTCAAACAGAAAACAAAATTACTTTTCTTGCCCCATTGGCAGATTATTTTGCTTGTTTCAAGCAAAAACACACTTAATTTTGACTTGTTTTTTCTGAAAACAAGACAATTTTTACTCGTCTAGAAAATCCTTCTTGATTTAAGAATTTTTAGATATTTTGGCTGGAAACAAGACAAAAAATCTAAGTAAGAAAAGCATTTTTCGCACTGGCATGCGTTAATCTCTTCTGCGGAGGTGGTGTTTAGCCACACTATTACATCATCAAGTGGCAAGTGTCATTTTGGCAGACTGGCTTCAATAGAAGAGGTTTTTAGACTTAAAGAAAGTTTTGAGTTCTGAAAGATGTTTTTATAGCACACTGACCTCAGATGTCAAAAGACCAAGGGAATTTTGATTTCTCAGTTCATGACCCCTTTAAGGGCTGTTTCAATCACAAAATACTTCCAGTGAACTGGAACATTCACTCCCAGAAAAATCCCACAATGCACCGAAAAAAACTAGGTAGCATTGATGCTTACAGACATGGTCAATATGAGCTATTATTGAATGAAATAATGAAATTATTAATTATTTTCCATGCATGAAAAGTCATGGAACATGGGCGTGAGGGGTGTGCGATATTTTGATTGAGGACGATTAAAATGTCTTCACGATCTGCTTTTGAAAAAATATCATAGTATCGTGCTACAATGTGCCTCCGTCTCAATATACTGTATACCACAACATACATTTACTCACAGGACACTGCACTTATTCGCAATCACAAAAGTACACTATTTGCATGTGCTTTAAAGCCTTGCCGGTTAAATAACGTTATTTTGTATTTTCGCGTTCTAAAAGCCTGTCAAACAGCGCCTGATTACTACACTAAGCTATCTTTTGCATCGGATCTGCTAATACTGTCAAAAACACACAACGATTACATATAAACACCGCTGGTTATGTCTAATGTGAAAATAAACAGTTGAGAGAAAAACGAATGCGCACCTGTATATTAGATGTGTTCTTAAAGCGACAGAACTAAACATGCTGCCAATAGTTATTAAAGGGACAGTTTACCCAAAAATGTACTCACATGTAAAAAAATGTCTTGTGCTGAACACAAAAGAAGATATTTTGAAGAATGTGGCTAACAGTAGTTGGTTCCCACTGACTTTGACAGTGGGAAAAAATAAATAAAATGGTAACTGGGGACTGGGTAACTGGGGACCAGCAACTGTTTGGTTACCTACATTCTTCAAAATAAGTTTTATGTTCAACAGAAGAAAGAAACTCATTTAGGTTTAAAAAACACTCAAGAGTGAGTGAATGAAGACAGAATTGTAATTTTTGAGTGATGGTAGGCTAATGAAACTAAACACAAAGAAAAATCACTCACTGCTCTTGACTGAAGAACTTTAATATAGTTACTTTAATAAGAGTATATTGTATATAGTGGTTTTTTTTTCATATTTTCATATTTGTTCATTCAATTTCTTAAATGCTACTGCTAAACACACCTACTGTACCTCAAAATTAAAGCACTGTTTGTTTTATTTGTATATTATGTGTGTATTTGTAACATGTAGCCTATCTTTGTTCTTATTTTTTTAATAACAAATAAATAATAACAAGGATTTTTATCTTCGCCCACTTTGGTCTAAACATCTGCCATTCTTTACTTTAAATTTTGTTACCTTGGAAGGCAATTAGTTTGGTTGTACTGCTCAGACAACTTGCAAAATAGTAAAACCAACATGACCAAGAATCGTGATAATATTGTGATATGATATTTTTGTCATATCGCCCACCCCTAGTGTATTATTCATTTAACAAAGTAAATGTACTAAAAATGGGAATATGGGAATATATCAATATGGAGAACTGTTCTGCCTCGGGTCGATATCTCTACATTTCATATAGCAGACAGACGAACGGGTGTGAAGTCCATGTGTGCCAAAAAAAAAAAAAAAAACCTGTGTGAGTGCAATGTTGTTAGTTCTGACTGAGGAAACAGCCTGAAGGTGAAAATGGCACGAGGAGGATGAAGAAGTAGACACTGCATTGTCTGATGGCATCATTCTTACACCACCATGGTGGAATAATGTGGCAGTTAAAGGAGCTCCAAGCACAGGATGTCTGGAAGAGTTTATAATGGATCCCAATTTTGACATCCTCTTTCCTGCCACTCCGGTTGTTATCTGTCCATTTAAATTTGCTGGACTTCAAGTGACTCTCATTGAACCTTACATTTTGGTGTTTACCTATACTACTCCGAGAACCGCCAACAGTGTGTCACATACCTTTGCCCTCAATATATTCATAGCGAAACACCTGCTGAAAACAATATGACACTTTGCGAAGGTGTTGGGAAAAGCAGATTTGTGCTTCCTCGTGATAAGATTCCCAATCATTTGAATAAAAATCACATTCGTACATAAATGTCCTGACACCGGCTTCTTGCTCACTTCGATTAAGACCGAATGGCAACGGGCTTGTGATGAAAGTGCTCGGGTCAGTTAGCTGTAGGCAATTTAAAATGGTCTTCGAGGTGTCTGGATGAGCTGTTGAATTTTGATTAACTTCATGCATTAAATGCAAAGTACAGCCACTGATCTTTGCTGAAGATGACTTTGGGATGGTTTCCCTAACGCAGGCCAGATTTAATCTGTGTTTGGGAAACTTTCATGGCTGTTTTCCCAGATGCAAATTAGCCAATGCCCTAGGTTAAGTTTCACTGACAATAGTGGTTCTTCATTCATGGTTTTCAGTGCAGGATCCAGGCTTAATCTGTGTCTGGGAAATTGGCCCACATTGTCTAGTCACATAATACCTTATTGGCATCTTCAGAACGAAGTAGAAGTCATTGAATACTAGTGTTCAGATGCGTCTATCTCACCCTTTGAGCTGAGATTCTGAGAGCGTCGTTACCCATTACAGTTGTGCTGACAAAAATGCATCAATCAAGCCATATCGAGCAGACTTAATTGCCTGCGCTGACAGTAAACTAAACAGAGGCTATTTTCATAATTCATCACAGCCCATTAATGTCCAAAGAATTACCACTGTCTGATGATTTATGAATCTCTCAGCTCAAGTCATTATATGGTGTAAACTACTGATGGGAGGCCAGTAAAGTTGGACCTCCCAGACACATTTCTGCTTCTATTGGACAAAGACAGACTTATTTTCTATGTACTTTCTAGTCAGGCTTTCAACTAGAGCCTAGGGACACCCAAGAGATCACAAGAAAGAACATTATTTACTAAAAAAGACATACATACACTACCGGTAAAAAAAAAAAAAAAAAAACGTAAAATCCGTAAAATCTATGGTAAAAAACGGGCAGCTGTGGTTGCCAGAATTTAACCATAAAAATATGGTAGCAACATTTTGTTTTTGTTAACTCAAACAGATTTAACTCAAATCTACATTTAAAAACTGTAATTTTATTAACTAATATAATGTTAACATATCAACCTAAGTACTGAAATCTGTTTAGTACCTTTGTAATACACTGATAACCACCAAAAGCAGGTGGTGATGAGAAATTCATATGACTTATACTAAATACCAACATATTCTCACACCCCCGGACTTTCATGTTGGTTTCTCCCATTTTCCCCCGCAGTTCTGAGTGTTTTGGTTTCTCCCTTGTTGTCACCTGGATGTTTGTAATCAGTCTGTCTATTTAAGGTGTGTGTTTTCCCCTGTATTCTTGTCGGTCTTTAATGTTACCACTCCGTGTTCCTGTGTCTGCCTGTTTCCCATTGGATTTATTAAATGTACGTCTTTTTATTACGTCGTTGTTCGTGTGTTCCTGCCTGATCTGTGACAGAAAGACCGACCCATACAGTTTATTTTTTTGGTGTGTTCTCCTCCGTTTTGTTTCCCGTTCGTTTTTCCCAGTCTTTTTGTTTCCGTTGTGTTTCCCCCATGGATTCCTTCCTACGTCCAGAATTCATCCTCCTCCGGCTGAAGCAGGGGGATTTACCGCTCGAGGGTTACACTCAAATGTTCCAGCTTGTAGCAAACACCACCAGCTACCCGTGCAGAGCGCCGTCGTCCGAGGATGGCCCTCGAGCGGATTTCGCCGCATTTGTGGTGCCACTCCGGACCCAGAGCCCAGCCAGCCACCCCGACCCGCGGATTATGAGCCCTTCATAGACGGAAAGCCCGAGCCCGGAGCGACAGCAGTATGGAGTGCCGACGGGGTCAAATCTGCTGATCAGGTGCGTGAGCCGGCCATTACATCCGCGACGGTGGAGTGCTTCGTGGAGCAAGAGAGGGCTGTAGAGAGCCCCGTCCACTGCACCACCACTGGGGGTGAGCAAGAGCACAACTCTGGGGACTTAATTGACTGTTTCACGGAAATACCCATCTGCCTGGATTTCCCTCCCACCCTCCCTCTTCTGCCTAAGCCTGAATCTCCGCTGGTTCCGCCCAGCCGTCCAGAGTCACCGCTGGTTCCGCCCAGCCTTCATGAATCCCCGTTGTCTGCTGTCTGTCCCCTTGCTCACCCTCAGCCCACTATCTGTGCGGTGGGTTCGCCGCGGGTCTGCCAATCTCCATCGGTGTCATGGCTGGAGGATCCCTCACCATCGCCTCCAGCCTCAAGAGTCTTGGACTCCGCCTCGGCCCTCCGACCCTGCGGCTCCACCCCGGCTCTCTGCTCCCTCGTCTCCGCTGTCGCCCGTCGGTCCACCAGCTCCACCGGGCTCCATCGTCCCTCCGGCTCCGCCCTGGTCAGTCGTCGCCCCACCTTCGCCTCTGGACTATACTCCTCCGGCTGTGCCTCGTCGCTCCGTCCCACCGGCTCGTTGGACCTCCTCCCTCTCGCGGGCACAGCCTCGGCCCTCTGTCGCTCCGGCTCCGCCGCGGACCTCCGGATCTCCATCTCCACCTTGGTCGCCAGAGCCTTGGGTTCCGCCTTGGCCCTCCGGATCCGCGGTGTCACCCAAGATCTTCGGCTTTCCGTCTCCGCATCGGGCTCTCCCACCACCTGCTCCGCCTCCATCGGTCGGACCCATGGAGTCGTCAGCCTCTCCTCCACCATGGCTCGTCCCTTCATCGGCTCCACCGTGGGATTACATGGCTGTGTTCTGGGTCCCACCTGGCTCCTCCTGCTCCAGCCCCTTCCTGTCACCTCCTTGGCTCCTCCCTCCGTCATCACCTCCATGGACTATTCAGTCACCACCCTGGACTCCATCTTTTGCCCTCCTCCCGGGAGTCCGTCCTCCGCCGAAACCCCCTCCTGAGACTGTTTGATGTTTCCCGTTTGTCGGCGCGAGGACACGCCTTCCTGGAGGGGGAGGTAATGTCACACCCCCGGACTTTCATGTTGGTTTCTCCCATTTTCCCCCGCAGTTCTGAGTGTTTTGGTTTCTCCCTCATTGTTGTCACCTGGATGTTTGTAATCAGTCTGTCTATTTAAGGTGTGTGTTTTCCCCTGTATTCTTGTCGGTCTTTAATGTTACCACTCCGTGTTCCTGTGTCTGCATGTTTCCCATTGGATTTATTAAATGTACGTCTTTTTATTACGTCGTTGTTTGTGTGTTCCTGCCTGATCCGTGACACATATGGTAGGTGCACAGTGTCATTCACACAAACACTAAACACCATGTTATAACACATGAAACAGAAGTAGTGCAATAAACATTAATTTAAAAACATTAAATAGAACATACAACTCTAATGTACACAGCTGATAATAAAAAAAAACTAAGAAGAAACTGTTATTTCAATGAAAAAATATCAAATGTGAAACTCTGTCAATTTACGGTTATTTATTCTTTTTCCACTTCCAAAAACGGTATACTACCATAAAATTACATTTAATGTCCTGTAAAGTTTTTCACTGTATATAGTGCTCTGCACATTTTGCATGTCTCCCTTATTTAACACACCTGACTGAGATCATTAGTTGATTAGTTCAGTTCATGGATCTCTCTCCTCATGAGCTGATGATCTCAATCAGGTGTTAAATAAGGGAAACATGCAAAATGTGCAGAGCAGGGGTCCCCCAGGACCAGGATTGAGAACCACTGGTCTAGACGAGTATGAATCAATAGGATATACAAGTTTCACTGCAGACTACTTGATATTTGACTACAAAGGACAAAGGTTTTAGGGTGCCTTCATAGTGTCAAATGGCATAATGTTATTACTGTACTTCCTGTTGTATATGATGGCAGACGGCTGGTGGGGAAACAAATGAAAATGACAAAGGCCTAAATTAGATAGGGAGGAAAGAAAATCATTGACATGGAAGAGTTTATTTTTGTTGAAGCGAATGACTGCAGTGGGTCAGATGTTGAAGGGCACATCAACAAATTGATTTTCAACTTGGACTTTATGTACTTCCGTGACCTTGGGAAAACTATAAGTCTGAAATACACAAGGCTCTTACTGTGTTTTCCACTCTCAAGACTCATACGTTTATGCATTTTATAGATCTTCAAAGGTGTTTTTGTGATTGAACATCACATAGCAATTTCAATCCTTCAAACCTACTATTACATCTCTAGCAGGCTGCAGACAAATTATAAGAAGTGTTAGAACAGTAGAAAAAAAGGGTGAGGGGAGTGTGAAGACGTTAAGTCAAATAGATGTTTGGGAAAAACACATATCTGCACACAGATTCTGAAACTTCTTATTCAATTTTGTCCATAAGACTGTCAAGGGAAAAACACAGATGCGTTGTTCAAATTCACAGTGTTGCTTCAGCTAGAATCTAGGACAATAAACTGATAATGCTTCAGCTCCAAGCCTAGCCTTCAACCCACTCCAACTGTCCCATAAATACATACGTGATTGCCTGGGTTTTAACTATGGTATATAATACTTGGCCTTCAGGAGCAGAGTTTCAATAGGCCATAGGGTAGAATGCGGTCTTTGATGACTAATAATCATATTTCATATTCAGTGACGCCATATGGACATGTGAAGATGCAGTCATGTTAACCAGAGGTAGGAAAGTAGACATTTTTATCACGGCTACTGAAAGGCAACATATTAAAAGTCAGCTGAAGCCTTTCAGAAATAGGATTCTCTTCAGTTACGCTGTGTATTTATTTAAAAGAGTGCAGCTTTTAGCTGTGACTTGTGCTTTAGGATTCGTATAAAACATCCAACATCTTCAAAAACCTCACTGAATTACCGTCTCAGTGTTTAACATTAAAAGACTGTAAAAAAATATGAAACGATCTTCCGATGAGGAGGTGCGTAACAGGGTGACTGTGAAGGCAAATCCTTGGAAATGTGAACAAAGTCTTTTTTCGTGGAGTGAGTCATAAAGCTTTCAAATTACAGCTGGGACTTTCCATTTGAGTACATGTGACTTAATGTGATAACTTGTGAAAATGTGTGTACTTTTTATATTATAGTATGTATTGGCCAATATTTGTACATAATTAAAATTTAGACTGCCTTGCCATCATTTAAAGGGATAGTCACTCAAAAATTGTCATCATTTACTCACCCTAATATGAAGCCTGTTTCCATCACTAAATAATAAATAAAAAAGGCAATTGTGACTTTTTCTCTCGCAATTCTGGTTTCGTCTCAGAATTGCGTAACGTAAACTAGCAATTGTGAGTTATAAAGTCAGAATTGTGAGACATAAATTCAGGAGTTTATATCTCACAATTGCGCCTTTTTTCTCAGAAGTGATGTTTTATTAACAAATTTCGGGAGGAGCACGCACAGATAATTAACACGGCCAGCGCATCATCAGTAATCACTCCCTATCCAATCGGTGTTAAAGGGAATCTCTATAAATAACCAAGGCAGCCTTACCTTTCCTATCTCACATTTTTCAACAGACTTTGGTCCAACCAAGCCAGAAGAAATGTCCGAGATCGAACTCCATGAGGAGAATCTTTTTGAGGCTGCTGCCTCGCCAACATCACCTGCCATGATGCAGGCAAACGCCGTCCCACAGGATCTTCAAAGCGAGCCCGCGGCTGCAAAATGGGGCCGTAAGCCCTCCCGTTCAGCCATCCACGCTCGCCGAACCCCACCATCACCTTCACCCTCGAGGCATCAGCCGCCTTCGCCGGCGTCTTCCTTCGCCTCAGCCCTTTCCTCCATCCCAGCTGCAGGGAAGTGGACCGTGGCCGGATTGCGCCAAGCGCTCACCAGCGCAAGAGCCACCTTTCAGCGCCGAGCCACTAAAGCGGAGCTCCTCGACCTCTTTGCTTCCCTGCAGTCGGGCGACTGCCCCAGCAGCTCCCGCAGGAGCACCCCCCCCCCCCCCACCTTCCCACTGCCGCAGCAGTACCCGCTCCCGCAGGAGCCCCCTCCTTCTCACTGCCGCAGCAGTTCCCGCTCCCGCAAGAGCCCCCTCCTTCTCACTGCCGCAGCAGTACCCGCTCCCGCAGGAGCCCCCCCTTCTCACTGCCGCAGCAGTACCCACTCCCGCAGGAGCCCCCTCCTTCTCACTGCCGCAGCAGTACCCACTCCCGCAGGAGCCCCCTCCTTCTCACTGCCGCAGCAGTACCCGCTCCCGCAGGAGACTTTTTCTCATATTTCTGCCTTAGCAGCCCCCGCTGGAGCTCCTCCCACTCCTGTTCCCCTACCCGCTGCTACAATCATCCAGCATGCCTGCAGCCAAAAACGAAGCACCTTTTGGGGGTTACAGCGGTTTACCTTGGCTGCTGTCCTGCAATTGTTTAGCCTTTTGGGGGAGCTCTTGGGTTCGGGCCGATTGCTGAGCTCAGACCCTCTCCCCGGGCAGGGGGAGTGCCCCGGGCTCGGGAACGAATTTTGAGCTCGGAGCCCTCTCCCAGACAGCACGCCAAACACGCTTATCTTTTTACTCTGTTTATTATCAGTAAGTGGGAACTCGTGAATTGCAAGTTTATAGTAAGAATTGTGAGATACAAACTGACAAAGTCAGAATTGCATTTTCATCTTACAATTTTGACTTAATATCACTGGGGGAAAAGGTCAGAATTATGAGTTTATATCATGAAATTCTGAGAAAAAGAGTACGAATTGCGAGTTTATATCTTGCAATTGTGACTTTTTTCTCAGAATTGTGAGTTTATAGTCAGAATTGCAAGACAGAAACTCACATTTGGGAGAAAAAAGTCAGAATTGAGAGTTCATATCTCGCAATTCTGACTTTATAACTTGTAATTGCAGTTAAAGTCAATGGGAATTAAACTGTTTAGTTACCAACCTTTTCTAAATATCCTCTTTTGCGTTCAGCAGAACAAAGAAATGCATACAGGTTTAGAATGACATAAGTGTGAGAAAATGATGACAGAAATTTAATTTTTGGGTGATCTATCCCTTTAATCGGATGACTGTAAAGGTTAATCCTTGGAAATAGGAACAAGTGAGTCATAAAGCTTTTAAATTACAGCTGGGACTTTCCACAACATACAGAGTACAAGTGACTTTATATTATTATATATTTATTCTTTTATTTATTTAATATTGTTCAATATTTGATATATATTGGGCAATATTTGTCCAGAATTAAAATTTTGTTCATTCAAGTTTTGTTTGATATTATGTTTTTATATCAATTATATTAAATCATATTTATTATTTTATTTAATTAATATTGTTCGATTTTTTTATATATATTGGCCAATATTTATGTGTGTATATATATGGTCATAATTAAAATTTAGATTGCATTACCATCATTTAAAACAATAGTCACTCAAAAATTCTGTCATCATTTACTCACCCTAATATTTTTTCCAAACCTGTACGCATTTCTTTCTTCTGCATGACGACAAAAGAAGCTATTTTAACCCCTTAACTGTCACTTCCATTTTTGAACAGAGACATGAAAATGAAGAATTCAAACCTAATTTTTTAAAATTCATGAACAAAAACATTTTGTAATATGAATTTAATGTACTTTTTCCATGTAAATTCATTGTCTGATTTTAAAATGGCTTTCAAAGGGTGAATTTTGATATTTTGAGTTTTCAACTGATATATCATTTCTTATGATTTCTAAAGTGTGATAGAGAAAAAGGCAACAGGGAAGTCTGTTTGTGACAAAGGTCAGAACTCCTGTTATGAAGTAGATTTTCGAGGTGCACTCTTGTCATAAATGAAGCTATTATTTTTCCTACATAATTTGTAACACACAAAAAATTTAAAATATGTATTTAGGAGCCTTAGACCTTTCCAACAATATATAGTTTGTCATGATTAGATTAGGATTTATTTGTAAAATGGTCAAGAAACTTAGGTGTCCCACAGAGTGGACGGGTGACAGTTAAGGGGTTAAAGTATATTGGCAACTAAACCAATTTCAGGTTAAAACGGTTCCCATTGACTTCCATTGTACAGTCAATGGGAACCATAACCATTATCAAAATTCTTTAAAATATCTGATTTTGTGTTCAGTTGAAGAAAGAAATGCATACAGGTTTAGAATGACTTGAGTAAATGATGAAAATTAAACATTTCAGGATTTCTCTCCATCTAATGGATATTTATGGTGCCCCCCAAGTTTGAACTTCCAAAATGCAGTTTAAATGCTTCAAAAGGGCTCTAAACGATCTCCCAGCCAAGAAAGAAGGGTCTTTTCTAGCGAAACGTTTGGTTATTTTCTAAACAAATTGACAATTTATATACTTTCTAACCTCAAATGCTCGTCTTAACTCTACGATGCGCATGCGTCTGTGATCCAGGTCAATACAGTTAGGGTATGTCAAAAAACTCCCATCTCGTTTTCTTCCCCAACTTCAAAATCGTTCTGCATCGCTGCAGAAAAACTGACCCAGGTAAAATAGTGTTGTAGGACGATTTTAAAGTTGAAGACCCTAGTGACCTGGATTACACAGACTACACAGAGATGAGACAAGATGAGCATTTGAGGTTAAAAAGTATATAAATTGTCAATTTGTTTCGAAAATAACCAATCGTTTTGCTAGATAAGACCCTTCTTCCTCGGCTGGGATCGTTTTGAGCCCTTTGAAGCTGCGTTTAAACTGCATTTTGGAAGTTCAAACATGGAGGCACCATACATATCAATTATATGAAGAGAAATCCTGAAATGTTTTCCTCAAAAAACATAATTTCTTTACAAGTGAAGAAAGAAAGTCATTAAAATATTGGATTACAAGGGGGTAATTATCTGTAAATTTTTGTTTTGGAAGTAAACTAATCCTTTAAAGTATGACTGATTTATTTTTTCATTTTTAACTTCAGACAAAATAGTGTAGAATTGAAATATTAGCCATTTAGTGGTTTTTAGCAATAGCATACCAATTACTATTGGCTTCTTAGTAATACATCATTTTAGATGTGTTTATGAGCCTACAGTGTACTGCTGCTGAGTAAGACATCAATAGTTTGGTATCAAAATATTTAGTTGGTTTGGTAAGCATATATTTAGATTCCCTCCTCTCTTCACTTTTTCTACATGCAGACGTTATATAACCAGACAACCTTTGCCTCAGTTTTATAGTATACTTAACTTGCGCCCACATATAGGCATACATTCCAATATGAAGTGTTCAAATCACTCGAGTTGCGACAAATGTGGTTTTCCTGAGGATAATTGGCCGCATTAGGTTTTGTACTAGGGAAACCAAAATGAATTTTTTGATGAACTGCCACTGTGCTCAACAGGGCATTGTGGAAAGCGATGAAAAGAACACAAGGAGCTATATATGTATATAAAAGAAAGTCATAATTGTGTCTCCTGAAAGTCCTTTCATGTGGGAATAAAGTGCGTGTCACGTGATTAAATCACTAAATGAGGGGAAATTAGTGCAACATAATAGCATCAGCAGGGATGGAGGAGAAACTGTATTGACAAAAGCGCTCAATACATTATAATTCACTCCAGTACCCTCCTGCTTACTCAGTGATTACATAATGAAGGTCACTTAATTGTTTAGGTTCACTTCTACTGTAAAGTTCACGTCTGATGACAGACAGTTGTCGCTCACGAGCGACTGGTTTGACAGTTTATAGTTACACCTTTTATTATCAGTCATTATCAGAGAAGTCAAACGCATTTACTATAATTTAAAAAAATTGATTAGTGTTTCGACTCACGCTTAATACTTGCTCTGTCGAAGATAATTTACTCAAGATGTGTGTAGGTGTACATAACTACTTGAAAATCAATAAACTGATCTAGGAAATTTAAAGCATTCACTTAAGTGGCAAGCACTACACACTTTTTCACTTGAAGAAAGCTATATTTATGTGCTTAAATTGTCACGTTAGGGATGGAGGAGATCTGGGTCCAAAATGCAGGGAAGAATATTTTAATTAAATACAAATAAACAAAACCAAAACCAAAAGGCCAACACGGCACAACACGACTTTAAACACAAAAACTGAACAAAACAGGAAACACGATCTAGAGCACGGGTCAGGAACACAGAGACAGACATACGGAGACAATGCGGCCAGAATGAGTAGTGGGAAATGAGAGTTCTTATAGACCAGATAATTGTGAACAGGTGAGAGCTTTGATGAGTGCTAATGACAAGTCAGGTGTTACAATCAGGGAAGTGCAGTGCAGGGAAGGGAAAACAGCGACCTCAGGTGGCTGAGGGAAGCCCCACAGCCCAGATCATGACATATATAAAACAAAATGCAAGCACAATACCAGTTCTGGTGAAACTAAATTTAAAAAATCTTAACCCTAACCATTAAGGATAAAAGCATCTACTCACCCTCATGTCGTTCCGATACCAATTTGTTTTTGTTTTTTTAAGAATCTTCACACTGCTATTTTTTTACTGAGACTTCTGTCAAGCTCTAAAAAATACACAAAAAAGAAACTGTAAATGCATAAAAGTGGTCCATATGGCATGTGTGTCTTCTGAGGCCATGTGATTCATTTGAACAATTCCAGTTCCTTAATGGTTCAATTAGTCATTGTTAAGGGCTTGTTAGGAATAAATATTTGTGTAAGAAACAGTACTCCATTGGCAAATGATAGCATAATTTAAAACAATAAATACATTTAAACAATTTTTTTAAAAGGTATATTTGCTAAGGTGTTTTGTTCACTTTTTATGTTTTTAGGGGTGGCATTAACACTCCCCACCCACATGTTTTTCTAAAACCCGTAAGAACTTTGTTCATCTTTAAAACACAAATTGAGACATTTTTGATCAAATCTGAGAGCTTTCTGACCCTCCACAGACATCAAAGGAAGCTCAAGGCACAAATAGTCCATGTAACATCAGTGGTTCAACCTTAATTTTATTCAGAAAGGATTTCATTTAAAATGTCTTAATTTGTCTTCTGAAGACGAATGAAGGTCTTCAGGGTTTGGAACGACATAAGTGCGAGTAATTAATGACAGAATTTTCATTTTTGGGTGAGCTATCCCACACATTGTCATATAAACATCTAGACAGTAATTACATTAGTAATTGATTTATTCTCTCACATTTAACTGAGATGTATAATTAAATTCACTAAACACATCTAAATCATTCATTCAGGAATCTAACTCTTTATGTTTCAATTTACTAAACAAGAGTCTAAAGTGAATCTTCACTAAACTAACTCTTACAGCAATAGTTCACCTAAAGATCACTTACTATGGCATTCCAAGCCTGTATGACTTTGCTGAACACAAAATATGTTGATGAATGTTGGTAACTAAACAATTCTGGTGACCTTTGACTTCCACTATAAGGACAAAACAGACATTTCTCAAAATATCTTCTGTTTCATTAACTCAAACATAACTATTATGCAATGTAATATTAACTAAAATAATTTTACTATAACTACAACTGACTCATATGGTTAATTTAACACAAGGGAGAACAGCATAGTGCATTTATGTTGTCTTTTTTTGTTACTTATGTTTTGTAAAGATTTGACAAACAAAATAAAAAATAAGTTTAACAGTTTAAGGGTTTGGAACAATGTAAGGGTGCATTTATTTTTTGACGAATTAAAAGGGTGATAAAAAGCTAAGGAGGCACTAAGACCCAGAGGACAGCATCCTCTCGCAAACTAGAAGATCATGCTTATCAAAGCTGCAACTTTTGCATCAGAGCCCTATAAAAAGCAAGAACCCTGCGACCGCCTATCAGTGAAACCTATGAAAAATTGCCGCTGCTTGCGGGCAAAGTATCTACCTTTTAAAGATGACTCGTTTGTGGACATGAAGCAAGAGGGGCACTGAAGAAGGATGCAGGGATGTTCTCACACAACTTCTGGGATTGTGCAATTTTGCAACCGGTATGCCCGCAGCTGATTTTTATTTTTCTTCGAGACCGAAGTTAGAGAATTAGAATGAAGCAGAAAGATATCTTTGCACGTTACAAAACCAAAACATCCAGGAACGTTTGTCTGCACCTGATGCTGGAGCTGACCGAAATCATGAAGCGCAGAAAATATTGTTTTATTTTCAAAATATGAAAAACGTATGTCTGCTGGGATGGAGCGCAGCGGTCATTTCAAACCAACACCTGGCCATTTCGAGGTTTTGAACAGCTCGACCGGCACCAATGTGACTTTAACGCCTAAAACGGACGAAAAACCAGAAAGTTTCGCGTTCCAAGTCACCTTAGCGTCAGTTCTCGGTCTAATCACTCTTGCAACTATATTAAGCAATGCGTTTGTCATCGCCACGATTTCCCAGTCTAGAAAACTCCAGACACCGGCGAACTTCTTAATCGCGTCCCTGGCCGTCACGGACCTTCTGGTGTCGGTGCTCGTGATGCCCATTTGCGTGCTGTACACGGTCACTCACGTGTGGTCACTCGGGCAGGTTATCTGCGACATCTGGCTGTCCTCAGATATTACCTGTTGCACCGCGTCCATCCTTCACCTCTGCGTAATCGCCTTGGATCGATACTGGGCTATAACGGACGCGGTCGAGTACGCCAAGAAACGCACCCAAAAGCGCGCCGCGGGGATGGTGGCGACCGCCTGGATCATCGCCATCTCCATCTCCCTGCCGCCTTTCTTCTGGCGACAGGTGAAGGCAGGGGAGCTCACCACCTGCTCGGTCAACACGGACCACATCTTCTACACCATCTACTCCACTTTCGGAGCTTTCTACATCCCTACGCTGCTGCTCATCGCCCTGTACGGGCGGATTTATGTGGAGGCGCGTAAGCGCATTTTGAAGCAGTCGCCCAAAAAAGCGGGCAAAAGACTCACTTCGGCACATCTGAGCACTAATTCTCCTGCTTCGGTGGCTTCGACTTCTCCTTTGCATTGTGGAAGGCAAGACCTTTGCTCGGACAGTTGCTCTCTGAGCAGTGACAATCAAATTAGAGTAACCGTGTCCGATTCACTTCTTGAGAAAAAGAGAATCTCGGCTGCGCGGGAAAGGAAAGCCACCAAAACCCTGGGTGTTATTTTAGGAGCCTATATCGTGTGCTGGTTGCCGTTTTTCATTTACACACTGCTGGTTCCCCTCTGTCCATCCTGCTTTTACGCAGAACTCTTTGACTTTTTCAATTGGCTTGGGTATATCAACTCACTGATCAATCCAATAATATACACCATGTCGAATGATGACTTTAAAAAAGCTTTTCATAAACTCATAAGCTTTAGATGTTGCAGACGATAGTACAATAGATCATTAAGTAAGGAATAATGGTCAGTCAGTCGGTCATTATCGCAAGTGATATGCGCTGTTGAATGCTCAATTCTGATTGGTTGACAGACATTGTAAGGTGTTGATTGTTGTTCTGCACCTGCAGGGATTTGAAGCGGTTCCAGTTCATTACAGTCACATATTATTATTTCAGGGCTGTTTTTAAGCATAGCACGAATGAAGCAAACAAATACACGACCAATCAAATAAATGAGATACAACGGGATCAAAATGACAAATTATTTCGATTTTGTCTAAACTAATTAATCTAATAGCCTAGCTGTTTGTAATTATGCTACTGCCTATTAACATTGCCGTGAGCTGCAGCAGACGCAGATAATCACACGTGCGCTCCCGCCCTCTCACTTTTTTGTCACACACATATACACACACACAACCTTGGTTACTCCAATAACTGCTTAGAAACAGCCCAAGGCTTAGTTACCAGTTAAAAAAGTGACACTTTCGAATTAATAACCACTGTTTCAAAGCAAGAAGAAATGAAAAAGTGAGTGTTTTAAGGATGAAATCCTGAAAAATGTGCTGAGGTAACATGGTAGCCATTGTATAAGCCATTGACTCCAGATTCACATCTTGGCGTAGCCTATTATTAGATGGGAAAACAAACATGTGTCTGCACACTTAGTCAAGGGTACTATTAAAATGTATTTAAAAATATGATATCAACATAGTCTCATGACAATTAGTAGCCTAGCAATTTATTTTTTACGAATTGATGGCTAATTCAGTGATGGTTATGTTTAGGGGTGATAATGACCGTCTGACTGCACATTATATCACATGACTGCTTAAAAAATAAATAAATAAATACATCAATACATAAACAAATAAGTAAATGGACATAAAATGATTATTGAGTTGATCATTTATTAGTTTACTTGTAGAGACAAAACAGGGTCTGACCAATCAAAATCAAAAATACCAGACAGCCTCTGTTATGTTGGCCTGGTTTGACATGGTAGACATAGGCTACTCCTTCAGAACTGAGCAGAATGTACAATGACTCTGGATTTCGTAATAGTGCTTTGACAGCTTGTGGTCGACCAGTCGCTAATTAATAATGCAAAAGTGTGTAAAAAGCTTCATTGTCTTTTTAAAATGTGCAATTAAATTGCACTTCTATGATCACTGCTTATAGCTGATGACTGATCCTAAACTTAATAAATAAGATGGGTAATCCATTTGCTTGTGCTCACATCCAGTACGTCTTTCTTCATGTCTTACGGTGCAAATATGTAGCTATATGTGTCTTAGCAGTGCATGCTTAATCTTATGCTTGAATAATGAAAAGAGATCTATTGATGATAAATTCTTGTACCTAAATCTATTATTGGTGTGGCTCTCCTTGTCCAAGCTCCCAAAAATGTGGGTGATTTGGTGACAAGTCCTTGTTTGATAGGAATTACATACCGAGGTCAAGTACTCACTATACAAAGTACCTCAGAGTTAAACTGACCAACCCGAGGTCCTAAAGATTTAGATGCGAATTAGGACCTACGTCTAACCCAAACTGTGCTCTATACACTCATAAGTCATATTATCTGTCACTTGGCAGTATGAGAGATCGCTGAGTAACTGAGAATGACACGTCTACCGCAGGAGGTGAGTAATACGTCAAAGACGCACCAGAAAAGGGCTGAGGGGGAGATATCAACCTATCAAGCCCATATGGAGGTGACAGAGAAGGATCACTGCAAAGCCGCAGCATATCGTGAAAAGGCACGTTTGATATTTCCCACAATTCTGCTTTTCAACAATGAGCCTGTGTTTCCTTCAAACCCGTCTTTCCATGTGTAGCCATGGTGGATATTGATTTAGTTATCATGCCTCAAAACCTCCTGCAGCAGGCAGTGAAATTGGGGACATTTTTAAGCAGGGGGCCAATGGACTAGAAACTGACATGAAAATCATCATGAAAATGAAAATCATGCTGATATTTTAGCTTTTTGGACATCCAGAGCGCAGACCCTTTTAATGCCTACGAGTTTGATGTGAAGCGGGTTTTAAAGACCTAATTTTATACTATTACAGCTTGAATGCTTAACGCCATGCAAACACCCGCAATAAGTGTAAGCTGTCCTGTCAGAACCGCTTAACAGCGAATCACAAATTAGCTCTTAGAAAGCGACGGTGCTGGGAAAGCAAGCAACATGATGGCATAAATGTGTTTTTTTCCTTACCATATTGGTCTTTTTGGAGTATGCTGATTAATATGTCTTTCATCATGTGTAGTATTAGTATTAAATGATTCGGACAGGCTCGGGGAGCTGTTAATTATTTGTTTGTGGGTTTAATTAATTCAAACTTAATCTCTTGTCTTCGCCATTAATCTTTTTCTTCTGAACCCATTAAAAGTAGTAGATTTATTACTATGCAAAATAAATCTTGCATTTCTGTCATAAGCCGTTGTTGTTGTTAAATGTTTTTTCGTTTGATGTTTTATATATATATATATATATATATTTGGTTATAGCACATGACTCATCTCAAATAAAGTTCTTTTTTTCCCTCTTTATCCTTAATGTCCTCTATGGATGGAACATTAATCATGAGCAAACAGAGAAGCACTCATTTGCAGGCATATGATTACCTCTTGTCTTTGATAACATATGACCTTGATATAATCAACATACAAATCACTCAGGGATATTGCACACATGGCCTGCATATACAGTATGCCTGAAAATGTAGTCTTGCTAAAATCCATGCGGTATTGCTGCAAGCTGTCATTAATCTTTGAACTTACATTTTTAGATTTGCTGGACATTAACTTTCATCACATTCACATTCTAAAGTCTTTATTTATGGGAGATACTCTTCCTCGTCTGCTATTAAACACCAACTGTTCCTTCGCAGCTGAAAACATGTCAACCTGCTTTGCAATTACACTTCACCTTAAATGTGTTAAATGGACCATATGTATCTTTGTAATGATGTTAACATGTTTTCTCAGATATCACAGTTTATTGTTCAAATGAGTCGGATTATGAGCGGCTCAATGTTACTGGTAATGCACAGTTAAAAGAATAGTTCACCCAAAAATGAAAATTCTGTCATTGATTACTCACCCTCATGACGTTCCAAACCCGCAAGTCCTTCGTTCATCTTCGAAAGACAAATTAAGATAATTTTGATGAAATCCGAGAACTTTCTGACCCTGCGTAGACAGCAACAACTGACACGTTCAAGGCCTAGAAAGGTGGAAAGGACAACGTTAAAATAGTGCATGTGACATCAGTGGTTCAACCTTAATTTTATGAATGTGTTGGAATTTCCTAAACAATAAAGGAGACGTTTTGCAGAATGTCCTGGCAGCTCTTTTTTATATAATAGAAATGGATAATACTTAACTTCCCAAAACAGATGTCCATACGACTCGTGCACTACGTTCCAAGTTATCTGAAGCCCTGAAATAGCTTTGTGTCATGAACTGAACTAAATATTTTTCTAAACATTTCTTAAAATCTCATTCATATTCACAAAAAGTATCAAGACACTAGTTTCAAATTACACCATGAACCATGAATGTAGGTTGGTTCCTTACACAAAGATAGCATACAGCTTGAAACGATTATATTTTTAGAGTGAAATGACAACAAAATTGTCATTTTTGGGTGAACTGTCTCTTTAAGAACACATATCACTCTCCATATGTCATACTATCTGTTCATCCACAGCTATACATCATGTCTGTACGTCAATCATACGTCATGCCCATTGCACTCTTGAATAAATATGTATTTTTCCCTTAGCATATCTATATGCACAGAATATGCACTTACGGTTCATGAAATGAGACATCTAGATATAGTTCACAAACCTGGTTCCTCTTTCAAATATCTGAACCCTGTGAAAAGAACAATGCTGCATGCATTTATACATGAAATCAATGTCTGAGATGATCCTTTGCAAAATACTGTGCCGCACGGCTCATTTTCTGCTCGCTGAGGTAATATTAATGCCAAAAAGCCTCTCTTTTTTCTTCAAATGCCATTCCTTGAGATTGACAGATACCTGTGTTTACTTGTCGCAGTAGGTTATTATCAGCCTTATACTATTTTATCGCTTTATATCTTTGCAGCGCCTCTGCATTATTTACCTCAGGATTATTAACTTCACATGAAGTATGGAAATATATTTAGTATGTTCAAAAACAAGACTTTACGTCAGGAAACATTTAACTCGCTATCCAGATAATGAGTTTGGCACAGGCCATTAATGCATTATATTTCTACATGGTCCATAACAGACAGCAATCATCAGTTCAGTAAATGTCAAGACAAAAAGTCATTAATTTTGATCCAAACACTCGCTCAGATTCAGAGGAAACACACCTCCCTGAAAGAGGTCTTCATCTTGACGGCTGACATTCATACGCTTTCGGGAGGAAGTCCGCTCCGTAGCGTCGGCATCTTTGAAGCCACACGTCGTGAATGCCACGTTATTCAGATGCTTTTAATGACAATTCCACTTTTAAGCATTCAGTATAGCATGCATCTTATCTTTCTCAAGGATATTTTGACATTTGAAATGGCACAATCTTGTCTCAAAGGAGCAGAGGCTTTGCAAATAATGCGTTATATAATCTGCGAGAGTCTAGCCTGTCTGCCGTCTCACTGTTTAGAGAGATTTTAAAGGCGTTTCAGCTCTATTAACGAATTAGCGCTTTCTTTCTTCCGTTAATTAACAGTTGAAGACACAAAGTAAAAGTACATACGAGATCAAATCTGCTGGGGAAAATGATCACACAGAAAGTCAACATGATGGGTAAATTAATATCTGCTATTCATTTACAAACATTTACATTTAAAATGTAAAGGTCATCCTTATAATCACACTATAATCCCTTCACATTGGCGGTTTAGCGGCGTCAGCGATTCTGATTGTGCCTGTGTGTCGCTGCATATCAAAGAGACTTGACTTTCAACGTGGCTAGCATAATGGATTGTATCAAATGTGAAATGGTTGTAGTCAGAGCCATAGTCGATATTCAGATTGGAGCAGTGGTTCCCAACCATGTTCCCGGAGGCCCCCTAACACTGCATGTTTTCCATGTCTCCCTAATCAAACACACATGATCAGATCATTAGTAGAGACCCCAAGACCTGAAATGGGTGTGTCAGACAAAGGAGAGATGCAAAATGTGCAGTGTTGGGGGGCCTCCAGGAACGTGGTTGGGAACCACTGGAATAGAGTTTGACCAGCCCGATCTCATGGCAGCTTGAACATATTTTTACAAGGTGGCTAATTCATAGACATTTGTATGAATGACAACGCTGCCACTAAACCAAGAATTAGCATCGCAAACACCTTGATTGACAGGCGATCTGATCAATCATAACGACAAATCTGCCATTTTGTCTGACAACCAAATCAGACAGGAGAGTAGATTAAAGAGTTACTCTTTCAGAATAAAAATGTACAGATAATGTACTTACCCCTTTGGCATCCAAGATGTTCATGTCGTAAGGAAATTATGTTTTTTGAGGAAAACATTTCAGGATTTCTCTCCATATAATGGACTTCTATGGTGCCCCCGTGTTTGAACTTACAAAATGCAGCTTCAAATGGCTCTAAACGATCACAGCCGAGGAAAGGAGGGTCTTGTATAGCAAAATGATCGGTTATTTTCTAAAAAAAAAAAAAAAAAAAAAAAAACTCAAATGCTCATCTTGTCTAGCTCTGTGTGTACTCTGTGTAGAGATTAAAAAGTATATAAATTATAAATGTTTTTAGAAAATAACCGATCGTTTCGCTAGATAAGACCCTTCTTCTTCGGCTGGGATCATTTAGAGCCCTTTGAAGCTGCATTTTGGAAGTTCAAACTCTGGGGCACCATAGAAGTCCATTATATGGAGAGAAATCCTGAAATGTTTTCCTTAAAAAACATAATTTCTTTACGACTGAAGAAAGAAAGACATGAACATCTTGGATGGCAAGGGGGTGAGTACATTATCTTTAAATTTTTGTTCTGAAAGTGAACTACTCCTTTAACTTCGGTGGACTTAAACATAAAACTTTGTGTATTGACGTCTTTTTTTGTGCTTTAAGTAAAGAAGATGATAGGTTCACATGCCGATTGATGTAACAAGGCAATACAGTGATCTAGCACGACACAATAAAGAGCCACAAAATGGTAGAGTACGACGGGCCTAAAGGCACCCCACGGTAAAATGTGATCTTATCTAAAAAAAAATGTAGATTTAAGTAGCATATGAGAAACGAATGAGAGTTTTAAATAACTAAAGAATATGTAAAAGTATGGTATTTGGGGTAAAAAGCACCCCTGCTGTTGGTGTTAAAAGGCACAATAATTAACATGGTAATTAATAGAAGGCTGACTTTTCTATTTGTTGACATGACATTGTTATTCAGATGGTAAATACCATAATGTTGGGTGTTCATGGTAATCACCATGTTTAGAATTAAATAATATTTAAAAACATGTATTAATCAAATCATATGTCATATCATTTGTTGTTACTACTGTATATCTAAAATAAATTGCTGTGGGATCTGCTTCAATGCTTTCAGAATTACATTTTTAAATGTTTTTTTTTTCTGTATTTTAAAATATATATTTTATTTTAACATATTTTAATGACAGCATATTTATTGAACAAAAATGTATTATTTTATTTATCAAAATAAGCAGAAAATAGTACAAACTTTGCTAAAGGGATTGTTTTGAACAAGTATTAAAGGATTAGTTCACTTTCAGAACATAAATTTACCGATAATGTACTCACCCCCTTGTCATCCAAGATGTTCATGTCTGTCTTACTTCAGTTGTAAAGTAATTATGTTTTTTGAGGAAAATATTTCAGGATTTCTCTCCATATAGTGGACTTCTATAGTCCCCCGAGTTTGAACTTCCAAAATGCAGTTTAAATGCAGCTTCAAAGGGCTCTAAACGATCCCAGCCGAGGAAGATCTTATCTAGCGAAATGATTGGTTATTTTCAAAAACAATTGACAATTTATACACTTTTTAAACTCAAATGCTTGTCTTGTCTCGTCTCTGTGATGCGCATGTGTAGTCTGTGTAATCCTGGTCAATACAGTTAGGGTATGTTGAAAAATCATCTTGTTTTCGTCTTCAACTTCAAAATCGTCCTACAACACTGTTTTACCCTTTTTTTTTGTAGAGGGCGTTAGATCTTCTTAGTATGTTCACTTTGTAAACACTGGGTTGGTACTTCTGCAGCGGTGTAGGATGATTTTGAAGTTGGGGATAAAAACGAGATGGGAGTTTTTTGACATACCCTAACTGTATTGACCTGGATCTCACAGACTATGTACGTGCATCGCAGAGACGAGCACTTGAGGTTAAAAAGTATATAAATCAATTTTCAATTTTTTTGGAAAATAACCGATCGTTTCACTAGATAAGACCCTTCTTCCTCAGTTTAGAGCCCTTTGAAGCTGCATTTAAACTGCATTTTGGAAGTTCAAACTCTGTTTCATTGTGTGAGAACATGATGTGTGTTGTGAGAGCGGCATTGTTTGTCGGACATAGCAACAGTAACTAAAGAGGAATGGTTTTTGTAAATGGTCAATTTATTCGTGAGATAGCGTAAAAATTTTTCAGCCGGGTTATTTGTTACATAAATCTATAAAATAAATGTCTATACTTGCATTGTATGGCAGGAAAAAAAGTGCCCTAATACATCTCAATAAGCGCTTCCACAAATCATGTCCATGGGGATATTTTTCTTTCGCTTATCGGAACAAATGATTTGACATTAATAGATATAACCACATATAATGTCTCACAAATTTGAAGCATGCTCATTTATGGAAAGCTAGGTTTTTGGCATGCAGTACCAGGGGAAATATATTCCTCCATTAAACGTATGATGTGTAGCAGTTTCAGTGCTGCAACATAACCAGCAAACCAGCACTGCTATTCTGAGAGAACTGACTCTTATGCAGGGGTGTAAGTACTTGAGTAATTGCACTTCATTTCTATACTTTTACATTAAGGCATTTAGCAGATGCTCTTACGCAGAGTGACTTGCAAAAGTGCTTCGCCGTCGCATATGAGACCATTGTGATCAACAGATGGCAAGCAAACAATTTGGAATGCCATTAGCTAGATAAGAAGCGCTTGCAGGACAAATACAAACAAGCGCTATTAGAATAATAACCATGTATGTTTTATTCAAGGGGAATTTATACTTTAAATTTTTTTTTCATCAAGAGTAGAAAGTATGTATTACACTACATCATGTAAATTTATAAATATATCAGGGGTGTTTCCTCTGAGGAGAAAGTGCCTCCTTTAAACTACTGAAAAAAAAATGATTCGTAGTACTAGCATAAAACAATGGCAAATTACAAAATACAACATACACAAAAATGTATAAACCACTTGTTTTTCTAAAGAAACATTGTCCTAAAGAAACAGTGACACCAGCAGGTAAAATTACAGCAGGAGTCCACATCTCTCTTGCCTCCCCTGAGCCCATTGAGGTTTAACAGACCCCCTAAAGTATGCCGTGAGTTTGATGTAATTGAGAATGAATAGGGGGAACTCACATGAGAAGAGGCAATGCCTCCATTGCGATTTGTTTGGATACGACTGGTTATGATCTCTATGACTGGTTCATGCGATAAATGATTTTGTGTTTGTGCGTGTTCCGTGTTCGCGAATCAGTCTGAATGAACAATATAATGACAATAATGGGAAGACTAATTAAAAAAGGTGAACAAATGCAAGTAAACAACTCACACACTTAGATATAACCACTTCAAGTCAAAATAAGACTTAAAATGGGATAAAAACATGATCTGTTGGAGTTTTTAGTGAGTAATCAGCTTGGTCAAATTTAAAGTAAATCTCAGTGTCTGTGACCAATATTTACTGAGTTTTGATGACTGATGATATGAAAAATTCGAAAATTGTTCAAAGTCAATTATTAAAAAGAATATCTGAACATACAGTGAGGAAAAACAAATTATTTATTTCTTCTGCAGATTTTGTATGTTTGCCCACCAGGTGTCTTTTATACAGATCACAAACTGAGATTAGGTGCAATCTCTTAAAGGGTGCTCCTAAATTCAGTTTGTTACCTGTATATAAGACTATTTTCCACAGAAGCAATCAATCAATCAGATTCCAAAATCTCCATTATGGACAAGACCAAAGAGCTGTCCAAGGATGTCAGGGACAAGATTGTAGACCTACACAAGGCTGGAATGGGCTACAAAACCATCGCCAAGCAGCTTAGTAAGAAGGTGACAACGGCTGGTGCGATTATTCTCAAGTGGAAGAAACACAAAATAACTGTCAATCTCCCTTGGTCGGGTGCTCCGTGCAAGATCTCACCTCGTGGAGTTTCAATGATCAATAGAATGGTGAGAAATCAGCCCAGAACTACATGGGAGGATCTATAGAAACTATAGTGACCAAGAAAACAATTGGTAGCGCACTACACCTTGAAGGACTGAAATCCTGCAGCACCCGCAAGGTCCCCCTGCTCAACAAAGCACATGTAGGCCCGTCTGAAGTTTGCCAACGAACATCTGAATGATTCAGAGGAGAACTGAGTGAAACTGTTGAGGTCAAATGAGACCAAAATTGAGCTCTTTGGAATCAACTCATCTTGCCGTTTATGGAGGAGGATGAATGCTGCCTATGATCTCAAGAACACCATCCCCACCATCAAACATGAAGGTGGAAACATTATGCTTTGGGGATGTTTTTCTGCTAAGGGGACAGGACAACTACACCGCATCAAAGGGACGATGGACAGGGCCATGTAACATCAGGGCCAGGGCATTGAAGACAGCCAGGGCATTGAAAATGGGTTGTGGATGGGTATGACCCAAAAAACACATTAAGGTCCTGGAGTGGCCTAGCCAGTCTTCAGACCTTAATCCCAAAGAAAATCTGTGGAAGGAGCTGAAGGTTTGAGTTGCCAAACATCAGCCTCAAAACCTTAATGACTTGGAGAAGATCTGCAAAGAGGAATGGTACAAAATCACTCCTGAGATGTATGCAACTACAACTAAAAGAAATGTCTGACCTCTGTGATTGCCAACAAGATTTGCTAAGTCATGTTTTGCGAAGGGGTCTAATATACTCATTAAAATGCAAATCAATTTATAACTTTCTTGAAATTCGTTTTTCTGGATTTTTTGTTGTTATTCTGTCTTTCACTGTTCAAATAAACCTACTATCTTTGTCAGTGGGCAAACGTGCAAAATCAGCAGGGGATCAATTTTTTTTTTTCCTCACTGTAAGCCTTAAGTTATTATTCTAATAAATGTAAAAAGCTTTAAAATACTAACTTGATAAGATTCATTTATTTATATATATATATATATAATATATATATATAAATATTATAAATATATAAAAATTTTAAACAAAAAATATTTATTTTTCTTTTTAAGAAAATGCGTAAAAAAAAAATGTATTCACAGTTTGTCCACAGCTGTTTTCAATATTGATCAACATTGATTCAGTACTAAATCAGTATATAAATATGATTTCTGAAAGACACTGAAGACTGGAGTAATGATGCTGAAAATTCAGCTTTCCATCACAGGAATAAATTACATTTTAAAATATAATAAAATAGGAATGTAAAATTATAATAATATTGCATACTCTTTTACTTTATTATATCTTTGATTTAATAAATGCAGCCAATGTGTGCATAAGAGACTTCCTTTAAAAAAATAAAAAAAAATCTTAATGACCCTTTTTTTTTTTTTTTTTTTTGAAAGGTAGTATACAAATCATTATATGTCATTTCAAAATCTTTAAATGTAAAATGCAAGCAGCCACAACTATGGCAATTTGTCCTTGTAAAAAGATTTATCTTGCCACTACTATATTTAACTACTATATTAAACAGTCAGACTACTATAAAGCTGATTTTAACATTGAGCAGACAGGTGGTTTGCCCTTGAGCTTTACACAGAAGAGATTGAAATGATTGAACAGGTTCCTTTTGGTGCATCAAAGCTACTTTAATGTGAAAATCTCTACTGTCTCTTAATTTCATCATTCGATTTCAAACTGCTTTTTACTTTTAAATACCAACATACAACAAAACTCTAAAACTTTTTTTACTTTTACTCAAGTATGTTTCAGCTAGATACTGAGACTTTTTATTTCCCCCCAGATTTACTTTTTGGAAAAACGATGTCAGTTCAGTCTAACGTTCTGTTTATAACACAGAAAACCGCAATGGCTAAGCAAGCGGAACGATGGCATTAAAATAAATTAAATATGATTGGCTTCTGTAAACGCTCAACTGTCATTATGTCACACCAGCATATGGAAATGTTATTTGGTCAATGACTCTGCATTAGTTTGGTAAAAATGCTTTCATTTCAACATGACATCAAATCTTCAAGGATGCTGAATTCGGTCTGCTAGGAGGGAAAGTCAAATTTGAAATTCTTCTCTCCATAGCACAGAGTCATTACTCTGGTCTGCTGAAGTTTCCTGGGGGCAGCACATCTCGGCTCTTCATAGCACATATAGATTTAGAGTAGCTTCACTGGGCACAGCCATAAATATACCGCTGGAAAAAGCATTTCGCAAGGCCGTGTGATGGCTTGTTTGAAAACAGGGGATTTCGGTGATTTCAGTGCCTACGTTTGAGTCATGCCGATGTCAGCCTATGGTCACTGTAACAGCATCTATTATGCCTCTCATTTTCAGAACAGATGGCCATATTCAGGGCAATTTCCACTGTTTACAATTCACCTTGCATGTACTCTAGACAGCCGGTCATTTATCTAAGCAATCAGAGTTGCTATTCACTAATGGCTCAAGTGAAAGTGCATTTCAATGACTTCTTTCCTCAGATATGACATGAGATAGAACATAATATATTACATATGCACTGTATTCACTGTATGCTTATACACATCTGCTTATATGAATGTATATGTGATGTGTTTACCTAAACTGAGCACCATGAATCAACCTAGTTCCATAATGGAGATATACAGCAGGCAGGAATGTATGCTGAAGCATTTGTTTTTGTCACATTTTCATAGACATACACGAAAGGTTTAATTTAATTAAAGTTTGCCCCCTGGTGGTTTTAAAGCAGAGCCGATTAATAAAGCCAGATCTATATAAATCTCACAATCTTGTGTTTAGTTTGTGTGGTCTTTTCATTGCATGTATGAAATATTGAGCTCAATAACATGATTGATCTTCTTCGTCTCACCCACTTTTGCCGACAAGAAGGGCTCAATCAATCACAGAGTATCTGAAAACGCTGTTCGAATGCGCATTGCAAAATAAGTAGGTTGAGTTTGATAGCTCAGTCATGACATGAGCTCAATCTCCAGCCAAAGCAATACCCACCATCACCCATAGGAGAAGCCTGGAGCTGCAAAAGCTTAACTTATGACAGGATCTGCCCGGTGTTGTCTAAGAATCGGCCACATCTGTCAAGAGAAGCTGCCCATCACGCAATATAACACAATCATAATGTAATCATTTTTCCTAAAATAAGCCTGGAGGAGCTTTTCTCATATGGTACTGTTTTCTTTTTAGATTAAACCACAGCTGGAGATCATAATTACCACAGTTATGCACACATTACCTTAAATCCTAAGCAGAGGATTAAGAGCTTCAACTTTCACTTAAAAATAAAACAAAATAAAAAGGTTGAAAACAAGTTGTCAAATAGATAAAAGAGACTGAGGCAAGGGTTAAAGTGAAAATAATATAAAATGATAAAATAAAATAAAAAGTTGTCAAAGATTGTCAGAGTTAATAAGACTGGGGTTGAAGTCAAAATAAAAAAAATTAATTAAAAGTTGTCAAAGTTTTGAAAAATAAAAAATTGTGCTGGGGTTGAAAGCTTGAAGTTAAAATAAAATAAAAAAAATTAATGAAATGAAAAAATAATTGTCAAAGATTGTCAATGTTGTCAAAAATAAAAAGAATAGTGCTGGGGTTGAAGAATTGAAGTCAAAATACTGGGGTTGAATTCAAAATAAAATAAAAATAGTCAAAAATAAAATGAACAGGGTTGAAGTCAACATAGTTGGGGTTGAAGTCAAAATAAAATAAAATAAAAAGTTGACAAAGTTGTCAAAAATAAAAAAATAATGTTGGGGTTGAAGGGTTGAAGTCAAAATACTAGGGGTTGAATTCAAAATAAAATAAAATAAAACAAAACAAAAAATAAATGAACTTAAAAGTTGTCAAAAATTGACAAAAAAATAACAGGGTTCAAGGGTTGAAGTCAACATAGCTGGGGTTGAAATCAAAATAGAATAAAATAAAATAAAATAAAATAAAAAGTTTGTCAAAAATATAAAAAACAGGGTTGAAGTGCTGAAGTCAAAATAGTGGGGTTGAAGTCAAAGTCAAATAAATAAAAAGTTGTCAAAGATTGTCAAAAGTAAAAAACAGGGTTGAAGGGTTGAAGACAACATAGTTGGGGTTGAAATCAAAATAAAATAAAATAAAAAGTTGTCAAAGATTGTCGAAGTTGTCAAAAAAAAGTCAAAATAAAATAAAATAAAATAAAATAAAAAGTTGTCAAACATTGCCAAAAAAATTAAAATAACAGGGTTGAAGTCAACATAGTTGGGGTTGAAATCAAAATAAAATGAAAAGTTGTCAAAGTTGTCAAAAATAAAAATAGCGTTGGGGTTGAAGGGTTGAAGTCAAAATAGTGGGGTTGAAATTAAAAATAAAATAAAATTAAAAGTTGTCAAAAAAAGATTGGGGTTGAAATCAAAATGGTGGGATTGAAGTCAAAATAAAATAAAATAAAATAAAATAAAATGTTGTCAAAGTAGGGATGGCTCGATACCACAATTTTGACTTCGGTACGATACTATGTCAAAGATTGTCAAAAATAAAAACAGGGTTAAAGGGTTAACAGGGTTAAAGGGTTGAAGTCAACATAGTTAGGGTTGAAGTCAAAATAAAATAAAAAATAAACAAATTGTCAAAATATATGTCAAACACATAAGCGAGAAAGAGTCAAAACTCCATATACATGAATAAAATAAAATAATGTCAAATATAACAACTTTTATTTTTTTTACATTTTAATTTCAGTTGTTTTAGTATTAAGTTAAACTAAAAGAAATTGTGAAATGTTTCTAAAAATAGCTAAAAAAAAAACTTTAAGTCTTTTATATAAAATTATACTACAGTGCTTTAGTACAGTATTTTCAGGGAAACGCACAGCGAACATAGTTACAGGCAGCACTTGATCAATACATATATATACATATAGGGGATTGTTTTCTAATGTTGGTACAACATGTGAACAGTGAAATGTGTATCTTTTTTTCTGCGCAATAAGCCAAGCCAAGCCAAGCCTAGAAGGTTATCTATGCAAGAATGATTTCATCTAAGGGATTTGTGTAGAACAACTCTGAAAGATCTCACATGCAAAGATGACCGGATCACATGTATATCATGCAGCATGGGGCGAAATAATGAGAGCTGTATCCCGGGATTATGACAGTGACAATTCAGTCAGTCGCTGTCATCCATCAATATAAAGCTCTGTCAGAGGACACGCGGAGGAGAGTGTTCTGTCGCAGTAGAGATGTGTTGACTCCAGACAGCTGCCTGGACAGTCACTCACTCCAGGTTAATTGAAGTTCACCCTTTTGATTGGTCAGTGATGGAACTCATTAGCATAGGTGAGAAGGTCAGCCTGCTTTGCATTGGAGCTCATTTTTACCACTCTTAATAGAATCAGGCTCCCGAAGACAATTAAACGTAGAAAGGTCGGCCCACTGATTTTCCTGACTTCCTTGCATTACCGCCTAAGCATTGCCGGTACTATATCCCTGGACTTTTCCTGCCATCAAGATAGATGTATTAACTCTACTACTGGATAGGTGAAGTTGAAAGCCGCATTGCAGAGATCTGCCATTTGAACCGTGGTTATTAGTCAGAGTAGGATTTTCCTCTGATTCCATTTTAAAAGCAGAAAATGAAAGCAGCTAGTTGGAGTGTCCTGAATGTTCAATGGCGTCCAACTGACTAATAAGTCACAGACCGTATTGAAAATTCAGGGTATAATTTAAAAATTAAATGAATTCCAAAGCTAGGAAAAAGCTGATAGGATTTTTAAATATTTAGAAAAAACACCTTGACATAAAAATTTATATTCAAGATTCTGCACTATTCATAGGTCACTAATCAAATTAGGTAGTTTGTGACACTGATTGATGTATTGTCCCTACTTCCATTGAAGTCCAATATGTTCTATAAATCATTCTCAAATCATTTTGGAACATCAGGTTTTATACCTTAACTTGGGGAGGTCATGGTGGAGTTCATGCTGTTATTAAAGAAAAAGAGAGATATACATTTCATATTATTTTGCTGAATATACAATTTGCTGTGGAAAATCTGAAAATTAAAATTAGTGGTCTCAGACTTTTGGAACTGCAACCATTACTAGAATATCTTGATAGCAAAAGAATAATTTTGGCACAAAAATTATAGCCTAGGCCTACCATAAGGAAACTAAAAATTAACAATAAGAATGATAAAAATGTACCATGGTTACCAAAGTGTCCACTATAGTGCCATAAGACGTGTTTTCATTACCCTTCAAATTGCACAAACTGACATTGCAAATTAAAAATACACCCAATGGAAACATAAATTTAGCAAAAATTCTCATATATCTCAAAACTTTACGCTCACATGAGGTGTTTTTTCCAAAAACTAATATATCGCAAAACTGCAATGGAAACTGTTTATTCCCATTTACAGGTCAACTAGTTTAACTATTAGTAGAGACGTTGCTGCCAATCACTTTTGAGACATGCACAGACTCAGAAAAATAAATCACCAGCTTAATCTCTATCTATTTCTGTCTGTCTGTCTAAACTTCATTATTAACTGCATTAGTCTGCTATAAACGGCTAAAGTGTCGTTACTAGGTCTAAATTATGTTTTGGAATTAGCAACGGAGGCGTTAGATGAACTGCATAAGAAATTAATTCTACTCACAATAGCATTTTAATGACAAAAACCGGACGAATGGCTTGAAATATATAATTTGATCGATGTGTTGACGTGTGATAACCATAATATAAGCAGAATAACTGACTTAGGTCAATTCTTAAAAAATAATGCATACTGCCTAGTGTCGTGGCTGCATCACCTCCTAGGGTGTGCATTATATTCAACGGCCCATTGTCTGAAGTGTCAGAAACACTTAATATGTGGCCGGGATAACCACTTATTTAGGTCTGTGGCAAATTGTGGCCCTGACATGGCCACCGGAGCTGATCGAGGCCACTCTAATCAAGGCTTGAGTTTATACCAGCTGCGCCACAGCATGTTTCAAGAGCTTTCCCTTCAATTAAAGATAATAGCCAGTGTGAAGGCTGGTATATACGTAAACCTACCAACATCTGTCACCATGACTTATTGCAAGAGAAAAAATGTTATGTTAAAATGAAATTATATTATAACTGCGTAAATGCTGGAATTTTGCAATGGGTTTTTTAATCAACATTTATAAAATACTCGCAAAGCCTTTTTACCATGGTAAATTTAAATATTTCTCAACCTAGATCTTATAAATACGGCTTAAATACAGATATTGAAAATGTTCCTATTTGTGGTTGTTTGTTTATGGTTTTGTTTGTTTGTCTTTAAATTTAACATAAACGTTTATAAAATTAATAGTAATTGTAGTTGTAGTCTGTGCCATTTACAATTATCATGATTATCAACATTTTTTTTTAATGTAAGTCCTTATATAAATTAAAAGCATAGTTTATCCATCTGTCATTAATTACTGACCCTCATGTCATTCCAAACCTGCAAGACCTTTATTCTTCTTCAGAACACAATTTTTTTTATATGAAATTCAAGAGCTTTCTGACCCTGCATAAACAGCAATGCAACTGACACCTTCAAGACACAGAAAGGTAAGGACATCGTTAAAATGGTCCATATGACATCAGTGGTTCAACAGTAATTTTATGAAGCTATGAGAATACTTTTTGTAATAACAAATTTATTCAACAATTTCTTCTCTTATGCGTCAGTCTTTGACGCACGTTCAACAGAGTATCACAACGCATGCATCATGACACTCTTGTGAACACACATTTCATTTTCTTTGCGCACAAAAAGTATTCTCGTAGCTTCATAACATTACAGTTAAACCACAGATATCACATGAACTATTTTAACAATGTCCTTACTACCTTTCTGGGTCTTGAAGTCAGTTGCGTTGCTATCTATGCAGGGTCAGAAAGCTCTTGGATTTCATCCAAAATATCTTAATTTGTGCTCCAAAGATAAATGAAGGTCTTACATGTTTGGAATGACATGAGGGTGAGTAATTATTGACAGAATTTTCATTTGGGTGAACTATCCCTTTAAAGCCACACTTCAAGATGCAGTGCAGAAGAGAGTTTTTTTTTTTCAGGCCACAAGCGAAATGAGCAGCTTTATTCAAAGCCCAAACTGGGTAAAAAATAATTAAAATTCTCATTGCCAGAGGGGTTTCTGCTGGTTACAAACGGCCATCAGCCTGTTCTCATTATCTCTTGAAAGTTGGAAGTTCAATGTGCAGAGTCCAGTGCCGTGGAAGGTCTAGAATGGATTTCGAGCAGTGGAGACTTATTTATGGCTGTGAAATTTAATAAGTAGGGTGTGTGTAATCCTCTTCCCAGCTCAAGCAGTAGGCCTGGGGACTAACATGCACCACAAGGGTACGACAACACGCGCTCAGTACACAGATCTGGCCCCATGATCAGAGAAAGGGCAGAGCTTGCTGTCCCAAACAGGGGGAGTAGAATACAGCATTTCGGCTTGGCAGCCACAAAAGCTGGCAGAGGGCTGAGAAACTTGTGTCGAGTGGGCCAGACCGAGAGAAAAGGGCGCCGGAGCAAGTGGTTTGTGACCGAATCAAGGAGGCTAGCAGATGCTGGTCCAGAAGGCTACTAACAGGATGAGGATAGTCCACCACGTGGGCCTACGGGGATTAGGAGTCAGTGAGAGGTTAACAGATTAGTCCAGAAAAAGAGGCAGAGTTTTTAACCTCATCACTCCCCTTACACCCAGCAGAGCATCTTCCACCCACTCGCACACTTGAGATCAAATCTGTACCCAAGAATCTGCACCATCTGTTAGGAATACCACCCAACCTACAGTAGTGCCCACAAACAACCCCCTCCATGGAAGCCTGGACACATAGTCGATGGAAATTAACTCCTTCGCCCTCGGATGTGAGATAAATCGATACGGACTGTAATTTTCTTTCCAAATGAGCGACTTTACATCCAAAAGGACATAATCTACTGCAACATGCCATTGAAAACAGGATTATTCCTCATTCTGTTCTTGTTTACCCTCCAAGCCACTAGAATCAAAGGTAAGCCTGCGTTTGAATGCCATTCTGATGCTGTTTTATTTAAACAAAGTCTTATAATTCAACAAAAACAGGACTTCTGGTAATGTACAACGCCTCAGAGCGACTTCAGCCTGTGCGATTCCTCACACAATAGCATCTTTCCACCCTCACTGATCGAATGAGCTTTTAAATATTTTAGGAGCCAATTTGCGAGGACATAAAAGAAACCCAAAGATTGTTCTTATGCAAAACAAAGCCTGATGACAAATCATTTGATAACATTTTTGTGGCAAGCATGCCATTAGCGCTTCCTTTTTGGTTCAATATGTTCGAAAAACGTGTTTCGCTAACATTTCATGCGAGTTCTGAATGCCTCTAGTCTGGCTACAGTGTTCAGAAGCTCCATTCATTAGCAGAGAGAAACAAAAGGCATTCTGTTTGTGGCCGTGTGGAACGCTAATCTTTTTTGGCTTGTAGCTTTGCTGTGGGGCCTCGCTCATCGCTTCAGAAGTACAGCTCAATTAGCATCGCCGCCCCTCATGTCTGCACATGTGCTCGACAGGCTCATAGACTGCAGCGGGACGCATGATCAAATCAGTCACCCTGTTTTATCTTCGAGAAATTGCACCACTGGCCCTACATCTGCTCGTTTGCTAATTAACACATGTGGTCAGATGTTCTGTGACCCAGAAACATATTGTTGAGACCCCTGTATCTCTGAGTGATCAGCTCACTGTCTGCCACTGCAAACATCTCTAAATAGGGCCACATGTGGCTCTAGAACAGGGCGCCTTTTGTGTGTGATCAAAATAATTAGACTGAAGGTCCAATCTGATTTGACAACAGGGTTTCAGAAGAATTACAACAATGGTGAAATTGTTACAGATTCAGCACTGATAGCCATGTAGTAGTTTGCATGAATCTATAGTAAACTGCTTACTATGCTAATTAAGGCATTACCATTATAATGCAATTACTGGTAGATTTTGGTAATCAAGGCGCTTTCACACCGGAGGAACCTTTTCATAGTTTCTCGAACTATTGGAGGTTTCCGCTTTTTGGCGCATTTGCACCATAGGAACTAGGAACATATTTAGTTCTAGGAACTCTGTTTAGGGGAACTACCGTATTGACCCGAATATAAGACAATATTTTTATCTTGGAAATACATCTGAAAAAACGCATTCATCTTATATTCAGGGTCTAGACTTTGACATGTCAATAATACACCCACAACTGTAGGTGGCACCAAATCCGCATAAAACAACTGTGCATAGAAACACTTAATGTAATATTTGTTGTGATGTTAGAACAACGCGACTGAAAACAAAAGAAAAAGAAAAGCTTACAGTGGCATGAGTCTTGACTGTCATAGTAGCATGCATACTGCATGACAAATGGAGGCGTGGGGTGCAGTCACTTGCTCTTAAAATACTTAAAATACTAGTCACTTAAAAATATCTTAAAACACTAGTCATTTTTGGTCATACAGATAAAAGTAATACATCTTTCGAATCTGTAAAGACTCTACGTTTATTTGTGTGTGTGCTCAGAATAACAACGAAACGTTGTGTTTTTGTAAAATAACAAAAGAAAACAGGATGTGCTTTCTGCCATCTCCGTCTCTGTAAACTTAGGCGCAAAACTTTGAAACTCTGTGTATACTTGCCTTACAATCATGAAAAATATATTTATAGAGGGAGTAAACTGTCTACTTTTAAATAAACAAATACAAATAGACAAATAGACAAAATAGAAAACAAATATTGCATTATGTAATCCATATGACAGGCATATACAGGTGCGTCCACTACTGCGGAGATGACAAGTCAGTGTCGAAGACTTCAACTCTTAAGCCGAAAACAAAGAAAGCACTAGTCTATTAATAAATTATTACAACATTAATGCAGTATCTTTGCTGTTTTTCCCTGACACATTCATAATTATTACATCTGCCAGTGCAATGTGGCAAGCTTTTTTTGCGTGCGCTTGAGCTCTTATTAGGCTATTATTATGATTTATTAAAGGCTCATTATTATGATTTATATGGTTTATTAATAACCTTTCAACTAAGAGTCGACTAATGCTTATAATGTACAACTACTAGTCGACCAGAAAAATCTAGTCGAGGGCAGCCCTAATAAATTGTGTTTATTTTCAATCTTTATTATCACGAAACCCACAACACACAACAAAAACAGTTCCGATCACAGCGTAATCCATTGACCGATTGCTGATGTTTGTAAATGCCATGAATAATTCTCTTAATTATTGGCTGCTCCAGAGTTCCTGCTGCCAGTGTGAAAGCAACCAGGAAAATGGCCCCAGGTGCCTATTGCCCATTAGAAAAAAACATTTTACAGCAGTTTCCAGTTGATATGAACACTAAAACACTAGCTTTTATTTCTTTTTACATAAATTATTATTACAAGGGCAGATTGTCAATTAACAATTATTTTTGCACTGATTCTTGCACAATACTATGCTATGATCCCAAAACACTTTTACCATAGTTCATGATGTACAAACTACTACATTTTCATGGTTTCATCAGATAACCGACTCTGTATGAATGACTTTTCTGCTGTAGTAAACTTGCTCAGTAGCGCACCTGTTATCTTATCTCAGAGTCTTATAAAACAGTCATGATAGAAATCTAGAAAAAAAACTCTAATTGCATAAGGTTGCATCAGCAAATGGGTTTTTATCTCACATCTGCTTTTGTTACACTACTGGTTAAGTTTACTGTAAAGTTTAGTGTAGGCAGTACGTTATTTGATAATGTGATAAAGCAGTAACCATTTAATGTCATTCTATTTCCGAACTGCATTAATATGTACAACAACCCATGTTATAAGTTTTTTTTTTTTTTTTTTTTTTTTTGATAAAGAGAATGCACATTTAGTAGCAACCACTAGACATCGCTTTGAAAGTGTTGTAACTTAATAGCATTTTGCCAAAAATGTCACCACAGGCATGTCCTGAGTCTGAGTTGAGATTGTTAGTTACTGAGTGCAATTTGTTTTGTTGGTATCTAAATTTGTTTAGCCCAAGCTGTTTTATGCTAGTTAAGTGCTGGTGTAGTTAGTGGTTATGCAATTAACCAGCAGATATGCCTGGTCAACAAAGGACAACAGCATCCAAAACACAATATAACTTATGAACAGCTATGCTATGCAGAGAAATCTGCTCATGTACACAATCATATACTAGGAAATCTTGTCTTAGTGTGGTCTGCCCACATGTTTTATGAGATTCTGTTAAGCAAGATTTGGCTTTAAAAGTTACCAGTAGAACATTAAAAACAAAGGTATGTGTTCAGCCTCCACTGTAGCTGGACTTACTGTATAACGCTAATGCAACTACTTGTCTACTAACTAAGCTTAAGCTAATCTGCGCGTGGTCAACAGAGGTCTGGTGAAGTCCAAGGGACCCCCTATCTGAGCCAGGCTTAATGTTTTAAGAAGCTCTCTGAAGTTTACCAGCTGGTCACAATACACAATACTCCATTTACAAAACATTTAGCCTATTTTAATGTAGGCACTGTACTCTACTTTTTCAAAAACATCAAGGTACGACATTGCTTTGATTTAAAGTACAGCCCTAATATGATCTTTCAAACAATCTCTAAAAGAGGCATTGAAGTGGCTAAGATCTTACTTGAAGGGGAAAAACAATTTGTCATTTTTTAATGGATCTGTGAGTATTGCAACTAAGAGGAAATTATAAAAAACTACACCACAACGGCACAAGAGATAAGCTATTAAACTAGTCAGAACCGATGTCATTTGACGTAAAAACACCCAGATGTACTTTGATATGAGCTATTAACTGTATAATTGTTTGATGCTTCATTACTGAAGTAGGTAATTAAATGCATCGCTGTCATTTTGCAGTACATATGTTCACTATGACAATGACATGAACTCAAGTTAATGAAGTGAGCTCAGCTGTCATTCTAATATCTGGACAGTTCATTCTGAACTTCACTAGTCTGTAAATACCAGTAAACACCAGGTGTAAGTCTATTACGCCAATGACCGTAAGCGCTGGTTAACTCAAACATCTATCTCTGGCCACAACTGATTAGGTAACAGGTCAGAAGGTGGGCCATCTTGAGTATAAATACTCTTAAGATGTCAGCATGGGTTAGTTTTAGGGTCTATGGCAAGTAAGAACTTTCACTGTAAGAATTTAACCACAAAAATTGATAATTTAAAGGGGTCATCGGCTGCAAAAGCTTTTACATGTTGTTTGAGCATTAATGTGAGTTGGCAGTTTGTGTACACAACCACCCTACAATGATAAAAATCCACCCAGTGGTATTTTTTTAATCTTTAAAAGTAATATCTCCTTTTTAAAATCAGGTCATTCTCAGTTTCCTGTCAGTGTGTCCGCTCCCATGATAATTGATTGACATGAGCGTCAAACCTTAAACCTGCCCTCACCGAGCTGAAAAAGTCCGACTCTGACCACCATTGTGTCGACTCAGGTGCAGGGGAAGACAAGAATGTCTCCGATTGAGTGATTGAGGTGTTCTGTTGTTGGATGTTATAATGAACACAGCAGACATTTACTACCAACAGCTGAGCCACTGAAGTTCCAGAGGATTAACGTTACTTTCGTTTTTGAAAGGAAAGTGCCGATCGCGATCTACATATGCGTCTATGTTCGTGCAAATCATTAGTGATGCAGCTTCACCCACAGCAGAAGTATGTATAAGGGTTTTTTATGCATCTTTGCAAATGGCCTTTCTTAATAATGTGCTTGTTAGCAAGTTTCACCGCTAAACGTGGCTAAATTCAGCTAAAGTAAACATTACGGCTCATCATCCCACTGCAGAGAGGGGTGGGGCGAGGCGAGCAGAGCTCATTAGCATTTAAAGGAACATGCAACAGAATAGCTTGCTTTAAAAAGGGCTGATTTTGACAAGGTAAAAAGAGTGTTTTTTACACTACCATTGAGAAATTTTAACCAAAGTATGTTACAGACTTCTCATTTAAGACCCTAAAGAATCATATCAAGTTGTGGAAAGTGGGCAGCCGATTACCCCTTTAAAGGGCTAGTTCATGCAAAAATTTACTGACCTTCATGTCGTTCCAGAAATGTATGTATGTAAGTTCTTTCTTCCTTCTGTGGAACACAAAAGGAGATGTTTTGAACAAGGTTTTTTTTTTTTGTATAAACAAAAACATTTGAACTATCCTATGTATTGACGTAAAAAGTTACAATATAAAAACTTAAATGCAATAGTAATGACACATTTTGTATGGCAAGCTGATACTTATAAGCATGACTTTTCCATTTCAACAATCTTGAAGACTTTCTTTCAGCTTGGCCTTTATGTAAAAATTCTGTGATTTAAATCAAACACAATTAAGATTACTACAGCTGGAGAGCAGACCTTTGCAACTCTTATCTAGTGAGTGCGCTTAACATCTGCTGGGATGGTGTTATAACCAACTGCTTGACTTAGGGCCTAATCCAATTAAATGTTCATTCAGCATACTAATCATAGACTTAAAGGGTTTCAAATGGTCTCTGAGCGAACGTAATTACATGAAGTGTAATTATATGATCCATCGGCTTACTGTTCTCAGGTAAAGTCAATCCTGCTCTTCTGAAACAATGAAAACATGCTGTTGTTGTGACATTTGCAGAACTCATTGCTGACGACTTGATTCTCGGGATCAGAAATGTGAAGTACAGGCACTTCCTGGAGACTCCACAGCCAATCAAACAGTTGACAGATGGCAGAGATTCGCTTTCTCTAGACACGCATCGAGCAAAGAGATCAGCACTGTTTAGTACGGGGGTGAAAGTATGTCCTCAGGAGAGCATGGCTGAGGTCATCACCAGCCATAAAGCCTACTACAAACTAAGAGGTAGGACAACTTCTACCCTACACACCACAAGGGACAGAGCCTTGAGCATCAGTGCCAAATTTGGCAACAACACCTCAGATCCTCATAAATCATAATTAACTTCCCAATCATTCGAAGCCTTCTGAGAGATGAAAGATCACACCAAGCCAAAAAAAAAGAAGCGGCTCTGAGCCAAGTATAGATAAAAGTAGTGTACTTTTTTAGGCTTTACTTCCTTTAGTCTTATAGTATGGATTTTTCTGTTTCTACGTGTAGTAATGAAATTAAAATGGTTGATGTTAAATGGTTGATGGTAAAAATATTTCACAATATTACTTTTTTAAGCCCAGGAAAGTATAAGAGAGTTAAAGAGCAGGTCATATGGTATTTTAAAAAATCTAAGGTCAGAAAACATTGTATTTTTTTTAGAACACGTCAAATAGACATCTGTTTGATGTCTTTAAGATATTTATGGTTTAGAATGCATATAAAACTGACCTCTTACAGATGTCTGTCAGATGTTTGTACACAGCAGATGCTTTCCAAATCAAGAGATCTTTAACAGACATCTTGCAGACGCATGTGTGCTATCTGGGCAGGTACTCTGTGTTTACTACAGAGTGGCAGTACTTACCACACATTTTACATGATTAGATGTTTGTCAGTGGTCCTCACCCAGATAGCACACGTACGTCTGCAAGATGTCTGTTAAAGATCACTTGATCTGGAAAGCATCTGCCCTGTACAAATATCTGACAGACGTTTGTAAGATGTCAGTTTTACATGTATCATCTGTATCATAAACATCTAAAAGACATCTAATAGATGTTTATTTGACATCTGATTGGAAACATCCTATAGGCGTATTGCAGGTGAGCAAACACTCAAAATATGTCTTACAGATGTAAATGTAAACGTCAAATTTACTCAATTTATTAAGTGAAATTTTTATATACTGTAATGTAACAGACTACCGCTAGCAAGCGGCTAACCATGTCCTTTTAGTGGCTCTGCAGAACGCGTTATTCCTTTTTTTGCCTTTCCATATCAACCTTTTTCTTCAACGCGGAAGTAAGCTTATGGATGAGATTTCCAGTTGATTAGCCGCAATAGAGAAATAACGAGAAAAATAACCGTGCAGTAAGTGGTAAAACTGTTTGTACTACAAACCAGTGTTTTCATAATTTTAGAAAATACATTAAAATAGCATGTTAAGACGCCCATTTGCAATATTCAGCAGCAAAAAAAAAATAAAAATAAAAAATTGCTTGACGCGAATGAGACAACCATAACATCTATACAATTTACAAATGGCTGTGCCCACTCTTATGTGAGGAAAAAGGTGCATATGGATTCACACTTCGGGAACACCCCTGTTGTGGGTGCTGCTCTACAACAAATAAAGTGAAAAAAAAACTTATGACTTCGCTACAACACAAAACTTGAAATTATCCACCTATTATTTTTCCTGAAGAACAGGTGCATCCGAGTCCAGCTATTTTAGCTGTACAAAACAGCTTGTTCAGCTGCTTGATATTGCAAATTGGTGTCTTACCATCTTATTTTAATGTATTATCTTTATTATGAGCATATTGGTTTGTAGAGCAAACTGTTTTACCATTTACTGCACATTGTTATTCTTCTCGTTATTTCCCTATAGCGGCTAATGAACCCATAGTCTCGCTCATAGGCTTACTTCCACATTGAAGAATAAGGTGGATACATAATTTCCTAGTCACTTTTGCCATGCAGTTACAATGAATGTGAACAGAAATTCTCAAGCTTAAAAAAGTATCATAATATTACTCCCTTTAATGACCTACCTAATCAGACCTTCAAAAAAATGGCTTTCACTGGTGTATCCTAATGGTGTATCCACTTTAAATAATATTTTTAGCTTGAATAAAGCCAATTACTTTAATACCACAAGGCACTTTTTTGAGGTCACCTGGCAAAACATTTTTACGCTGAAGCAGATAGCACAATATTAAATTACTGGTACAAACAAGCTAAAGGTGAGGCACATTTAGCCGTCAGATGTAGTTAAGAGATACTCCTAATTAAATGTCCATAATAGCCGTGTCGGCAAAATGAGATAATGGCAGCAAATGACTGCATGCTAAACACTATTAAGTGTGTTACAACTCTGTCAGCGGTGCAGATAATTAATTTTAAGTGTCCCGTTTTATCTGGTCTTTGCTGTCCTCACCATCTACGCTCAATTCTCTAACGGGTTTCTCTAAATAATTCCTGTGATATTTACCAGTTTGTCAAGAAGCTGTGTGGGAGGCCTTCCGGATCTTTCTTGACAGAGTTCCTGACACCATGGAGTACCAGCAGTGGGTGTACGCCTGTCAAAGAGACTCGCTTTGCATGGAGGATCTGGCCCGAAATTTTAGTAGCACACAGGAGCATCTTGACATGGTAGCCAGTGTGAGTAGCTGCCAATAGTCTATTTGTCTTGCCAATACAGCCTAAATGTGCCAATATTATCAAACTGAAAAAGGTTTGTCAATTCTCATTTACAGAGAGTGAAAGCTGAAGATGAACAGGCGAGGTAAGAATCCCGAAGATGATCTTGAATACAAAGGTTTCAGTATACATGGTATGGTGATTCACTTCATCTTCATCTTCATTTTGGGCCCAAACCCTTCAGAATATCTAGAATGAGGTCACCTGACTAGTGGGAGATGAGAAAATCTCAGCTTGTCCTTTAAAAAACAAAGTTTGTTCATATTTGGTGGCCTAGCTAAACACTGCTCTCTGACCTGATCCACTTTAATAAGAGGGATCTGTGCCCAGACATATTACGCTTGGGTGTTAGAGCCACACAAACATACCCGGGCTTATATGCAGTCAACCCCTTTATCGGGGACAATGAATTTTATTGCGTTTATCATTCTCGGATTGATTCATCCCTTCTCGACATGTTTTCAATTATTTTTAGGGCTCTCACACCTGCACCGGGCGAGAAATGTAAGTCCTCACCACCCGAATGAGAAAGAAATACTGGTTGATCTTATAAAAACGTGACTGATTGATGGCTTTTTATCCTTCAGGTTCAAAGAGTCCCGCAGAGCTTTTCATCATGGAATCTGACAGCGTACGGCCACTAACTCGTGCTTTTTAGAATACGCACTAAACATACTGATGGAGTTAGAGACAAACAAATTGACTATTCTCTGATCTGATAGGAAACTGGGGCACCAGATGTTGTCCCTCAGAGGCTGGAGGAGCACATTGTGGAGTTCAGTGTGACTATAGCAGACCCCACACTACTGAGAGATCCAGGCAGCCCTCAATACGAAGACTTCACTCGTAATCTTCATGAGAAGGTTAGGTGAAATCAGCGATTAAACATATGCCACGTTTACACAGATTCAAGCTGTTTCAAGACAACAGACAATTTACACCTCAACTGAGTCTGTGATGATGTTGAGCTCACAGAAGGTATGGAAGCAGGAACACTGATAATAAGCAGGAATGTGGTTATGAAACCTATAGGGATAGTGAGTGATAACTGTAATAAAAGAAATGCATTTGAGTTAAGAATATTCTAGAGAAGTGGAAATTCAAATTACTACAGTGGGTTTGAAAGTAGCTTACCGTAAAAGATCAAAAAACAGAAAAGCCAAACAAGACTTGGGTAACTACAAAAGCCGGCATAAGATTAGCAAAAATAAGACCAGAGCCATGGCACATGATGTTGGACAATCCAAATTCTGAGGTTATGTAACGAACTGTGTATAATTGATTGAATTATGCAGTTATTGAAATAAAGTTATAACAAATATGCCATTTACACTTTTGCAGATGCTGCATGTGTTTGACAAACTTCCTGGGTTTAAAGAGATTCGCCTGCTGGGATTTCGGTAAGTTGATGCTGGAACTGTGGGATTCACCAAGATATTACAGCCCATTGAACTTGAAAATTGTATTTTTGGACGGGTAATTCTCTCACAGGGGCATCTTGAGGTATGTATTTGAAGAAATAGTTGGCAAATTGCGTTGCAACTGTGTTGCAATTACTGTACCATTATGTTCTGTTGTACTGTAGACTGTGTAATTTACTCATAACACAACATGCTTGCATACTACATTATGATAGTAGTTAACCCTAATGTAATGATAAGAATGACTTTATATTCCCCAAAAAAATCTTAAATCCTTCTAAATGAATCTATATTATTTGACTTAAATTTTTTAGATAGTTGCCCAAAAGGGAATCTCTACAATATGTTCATCAATCAGTTCTCATAAGATTTAAAAAGTCATTAAGTATTAACCTAACAGGCCAATGATAAGTATGATTGTTGAGCTGTTAAAACACCCTTGGGGTTCTTCAGTCCCAAAGGGAACATGAGGGCTAAGACAGACAATAAGGTTAATGCAAACCTAATGCAAACCAATTCCATTCACAACAGCCCTGAAGCTGCTGCAGCAAGCTATGCTGTAGTGTTTGAGACTGATGGGACACGGGCCATAGGTGACACAGACTCCACTGATGAATATGGCATCGAGGGAGTAATAAAGGGCATGGTGGTAAAGGCGCTAAGTGAGGACACAACACTTCCTGTGGACGTGCTTTCCCTTACTTTCGAACCAGGTACACAAAATCAATACAATCAATATAAGAGTCTTAGATAGACTGCAAATATTTAACCTTACCTGATTTGGCCCATACAGAATCTTTAACAGCAGGCACGCAGGAGAGCGTGAGATCCAGTACTGAAATCAGCAAAGAATCAAGATTTTTACCTGGGGAAATGACTACACAGTCTACAAAAGACAACTTGGAGTACTCAGGCATCTCTTTTGGAGATCTAGGCACTGTTAGGACTCAAACAGATTTGGGTGAAGGGACAGAAAGCAGTGATATACAGATATTACCTGTTCCCACGCAACCAGTAGCCACTGAGCTAATTAACAGCTCCCATATTGAGGGTTCAAAGACAGCAGGTCTAACCACTGAAGGTACTATAGTGACCAAAGGTAAGTCTTTCAAATTTCTAGTGAGTAGTGTACAAGAGCACTTGCTTCCTTAGGCAACATACGAATGAAAGAATTAATTGTAATTAGGCAGTTTTTCAAAGACACTCTCTAAAACCTGTTCTTTGTTTTCAAGGTTTGCCAAGAACCACTACAATGGATTACCTATCAAAGAGGTCGGATGTGGGAAATGAAATTGTTGCCACAGCTGCACCACTGGACTTGCAGTCTTTTGAAGTAGCAAAAGCATCTTCTTCAACACAACCTGAAATGGATTTTGATATAACACCAGAGGCCACTCCTGCAGAGGCAACATCATCAATCTTGACATCCCTAACCCCTACAGAGCGAGCTCAAGATGCTATATTTCATGAAGATGACACAATTGGCCCATCCGAACCTTTAGAGACTTCTACTGAAGGTCTTCCTTCATACCCTAAAGGTCCAGCTGAGTCGGCCACTTCAATTGACCTTAGTGACCATGTGGGGTCTCCATCTGTCAGTGCCACCATAGACACACTCCACCGAAAGGTGCCTCCACTTGGACTTACCACTGCAGAACCAATTGTCCCTGCGGCAATTCCCTCTGAGCTAACGCCTACAGAAGACCTCATTTCACACCTGACCCCGGACAATTTCCTGGATGAAGAGGGACAGACTCTCTGGACAATTTCACCTCCCCCACATGAAGGTAGTACAGATATTGACAGAGATGTTGAACAATCTGATGAGGAGGAGGACACTTTGGACTCAGAGAACCCACAATCCTCTGCTCAGCCTCTAGGTTACGTTACCACTCCGTCAATGATGGCTTCTAACCAGGCCAAAGAGTTAGTGGTGTTTTTTAGTTTACGTGTGACTAATATGATGTTTTCAGAGGATCTTTTCAACAAGAGTTCCCCCGAGTACAAATCACTGGAGAACACGTTTCTTGAACTGGTAGGTAAACACACTTTTGTCTTTGACTTTATCTTGCTGCATGTCTTTCTATCCTCCATTTGTTGTTAGCTCTACTTTTTTTTTTTTTTGTGCGCAGTGCATGCTGGGAACACTGAATAGATAAAGTGTGTCATTTGTCTGCTGGGATTTGACAGATGGCATATGAGAACAGTGTTGTTCAAAACGTAATATACATTTTTCTATAAAGCCTTTGTATAAAGGGTTTGGGTGACTGACAGAAAAGTGAATTACATTTCTGTACATTTTGAGTAGGGATACTTATTATGTCACTTCACGTTTTGCCCTGAACTATGTTTACCTTACCATTTTGATTTAGAAAGGAAAACACAAAATGAAACCCTGTATGGCCATTTCAAAACAAAATTAAGCAATCTCACACGAGCAAGAGTGGTGTAGGGGTGAATATCGGCATGGTTGCAGTTCATTCGTTGGCATAAAGCTGCATCACAATTGCAATCAAAACAGTTCAATTCAGTTTTCGCAGTTTCAAAAGTGAAAATTTAGTACCTTAAAGGAATAGTTCACCCACCATCACGTCAGTTCCAACCCTGCATGAGTTTCTTTCTTATACTGAACATAAAAGACAAATATTTTATAATGAAAAAAGTTGATGGTTTTAGGACCCCATTGACCTCCATAGTATTTCCCAACTTTAGAAATTAGGGACCAACAACTGTCTTCCAAATTCTTCAAAATATGTGATCCTGGACCACAAAACAAAAGTAGCACGGGTATATATGTAGCAATAGTCAAAAAAGCGTATGGGTCAAAATTGTCGATTTTTCTTTTACGTCAAAAGTCATTAGAATATTAAGTAAAGATCATGTTCCATGAATATATTTTGTAAATTTCCTACAGTAAATATGTTAAAACTTCATTTTTGATTAGGCCAACTTCATTTGGACAACTTTAAAGGCGATTTTCTCATTATTTTCAGTTTTTTGCATCCTCAGATCCCTGATTTTCAAAAAGTTGTATCTCAGCCAAATATTGTACTATACCAACAAACCATACATTAACGGAAAACTTGTTTTTTCAGCTTTCAGATGATGTATCTCAATCAAAATAATGTACCCTTAAATAAAAAATGTACCCTTATGACTGGTCCTGGGTCACATATCTGCTTTTGTGTTCAACATATGAAAGAAAGCAACATCACAATCACAAGCAAAACAGTTCAATATAAAAAAAAGTTTACATTTTGTACCTTAAATGAACAGTTTACCCAAAAATGAAAATGTTATCATTTACTCACCATCACATCATTCCAAACCTGGATGTGTTTCTTTCTTATACTGAACATAAAATAATATATTTGTAATCAAAACATTTGATAGTGCCCATTGACTTCCATATTATTTCCCTAACTATGAAAGTCAATAGGGACCAACAACTGTTTAGATCTTCCAAATTCTTCAAAATATGTGACCCTGGACCACAAAACCAGTCTTAAGTAGCACAGGTTTATTTGTAGCAATAGTCAAAAATACATTGTATGGGTCAAAATTGTTGGTTTTTACTTTTATGTCAAAAGTCATTAGGATATTAAGTAAAGATCATGTTTCATGTTTGTTTTGTTCCGCCAACAAAAATTGTTCGGGAAAAAAACAAACCGTCAAGCTTTTTATGTCACCAAGCAACATAGACTTGAACTGCGTATGAGTGGAGAAATTTTTCCTCCCTGTTCAAAGTGATGCATAATCACTCCATTCCAGCTCGACTTGCTTTTTTCCCATTTCCTGCTCTTTGGTCACTCCACGCTCACTGGAGAGAAATCTGCCCTGAACAATTCTAATACAAGAGAAAACACAAATGCTTCAACTTTCAAAAAATCTGGTTCTCATCCAAGAAAAAAACACTCCCTTTCCACTCTGCACCACTCATATACACTCACATATACGGTGTGTACAAGAGTGCTACAAACATGAAGCTTTCAGACCACCAATCATGTTACAGTTTCCCAACTAAGTGTTGTTGTAATAATTCAGATTATATTTTGTAATATCCTGTTTTTTCAACTAGAGGCAATTCTCTCAACCAAGCGACTCACCAAATCCTGAGGCTTCTAGTCAAGTGACTGAGAGAGAACAGAAGACATTAGCCTCAATACCGGTACATCTATATCCAAACTTGAAAAAGCATAATTAATCACTTTTGGCACTAAATTCTGCACTTTTGTCTAACAACTTCCCACTTCTGATCTTACTGATCAAAAACTGTCTTTAATAATGTTGATCAATGAGCTCTCTAACCAGCATTAACCATCTGCTCAACCTGCAATATATTTTCGTTTTATTCTTAATAGCGTGAATGTGGCCTTATAGCAAATTTTGGTTTCCCAGGATCTCAGTGCACACTAACATTAATATGTTCATAGAATATGTGCTCAAATTAAATGTTACAACTGTATATCCGTAAATAATCTTGTTTTTCTTATTTGTGTAAAACACAGAGGAACCAATTTCACAGTCTTGTTGGATTAAAAGACCAAAAACACACAGCATGCCAAAAACTACCTCAGGGACTTGCTGTCTAGTTTTGTTTCTCTAAATCTGCTTTTAGTTGGTTAGGCAGCCAAATGATTTTGAATTGTTCTTCGGTGAGACACATGTCCTTGAATGTAATCAGTCTCCAAATAGTTGGTTAGATTGTTACATCAATGACAAAGCACTTTTTCTTGATTTTGAAATTAACAGCTCAATTAATTATTCATAATAAAAGCAACTCAAAGAGATGTAGTAGCTGCTTTGTGGCTTGATTTTGAATGATTCTGGGCGAATGCAATTTCTTGTTAGATACATATCAAATAAATAGTTCATCTAGACTGGTTCAGACTGGTTTTCATGTGTAGGGCCCTATGAAATCTGTTTTATTTTTATTTATTTTTGTTTATATTCTTCTTCTTTTTTGAGAGTTTAAAAAATATTAATCAAAAAGTATGTCTAATTAAAATTGAAAATCATGAAACAAAAGTTTACATACACCATACAGATGTTTCAGAAAGAAAAATTATGCATTAAGAGCCAAGGGTGTAAACTTTTGAAAGGAACGAGGATGTGTACATTTTATTTTGCCTAAATAGTATATTTTTTATCAATTAGTATTGCCCTTCAGAAGCTACTTACATGTTTCCCAAAAAACGAAACAAGTTAAATTTACCCTGATCTTCAAATTTAAAAGTTTCAAATGTTTTCACCTTTTAATGCATCGTTTTTCCTTCTGAAGCACTTTTGAGTGAGCGTTTGAACCTTCTGTAATAGTTACATACAAGTCCCTTGGTTGTCCTCAGTGTGAAAAGATGGATCTCAAATTCATACAGTCATTGTTGGAAAGAGGTCAAATACACAAAAATGCTGAAAAACCAAAGAATTTGTGGGACCTGAAGGAACAACAGGCAGTTTAACTGTTCAGGACAAACAAGGAACTCATTAACAACTATAACTAAACAAAAATGTGGATCATTCAGGTAACAACCCAGTATTAAGAATCAAGTGTATGTAAACTTTTGAACAGGGTTATTTTTTATAAATTCAACTATTATTTTTTCTTGTGGATTACATGTAAACGTCTCTTATGTGAAATATCTTATTCAGGTCAGTACTAAATAAAGAAAAAACATGCATTTTGTATGGTACTTGAATTTTGGTAAAATAATAAACATTTTACAAATTCTGCAAGGTGAATGTAAACTTTTGACTTCAACTGTATATGTGTGTTAATGATTGCTTTTCCTAATGGTACTGTGTGCTCTTTTATTATCTTTATTAATTACTTAACACAGCTCTTAAGGATTTAGGGACTCTTGTACAACTTACAACATCTGTTGTTCTGTTCTGTAAGAATCTCAAGATAGAAAACCTCCATTTCCAATAACAAGTGGTTGCCCAAACTTGTACTGCGTTGTAGTTTCACCAGACACCAGACTAACACCAGTGCTATGAGACCTTTTGGATTATCATATGAACTACTTAAAATCTGTCCAGGAGCTACTCTGGTAAGTATCTAGGTAAAATGGCCATAAAATTAGTTCATTGATTCATAAATGGGCTTTTAAAGGATAATCTCATAACCTCTAGATATTTATGTTCTTGCTAAAGTCTGCAAAAAGAACATTGATTTTCCACCATACTCATCAATTGTGCCCATTTATAATTCAACGTTTTGGTAGCTTTTGTAGAGACAGCTGTAATATTTTAGTCCTATACTAGGTTTGCATTGATTTCTGCCTCTCAACCTTGTAGGATGCTCATTTACTCCTGTCTCTACTGGTTTGTGTAGCAACCATTTCGACTGGACATGGAGAACAAAACATATTTAATTTTGTCATTAAAATACAATAACATTTTAAAAATATATTTTTATTAAGCATTTAATATCATTAAAAATTATAGAACAGAACAGCACTGAAAGAGATCCCTATGAACCAGTAGATACAAGTGTAAGCACCGTGCTAGAAAGAGTGTGAGAGTAGGGATACGCTACAATGCTGCTGTCTGTGATAATTCATTCATTAACCTATTTGGAAATGAGCGCTACTGTATGTATTAGATGATTCCTTCTGTCCTGTGACGGCAATCAAAGGTCACAACACTGGCATGAGCTAGACAGTAACATTGATTGAGGCTGAGCTCTGAGTCACAGCCTGCCCTGTGGGGAAGAATAACACCTGCTCTGCCCTGGCACTTAGCTGAGAGGTGAGAGGTTGATCATGACTGGCAGATCAGGTCTACCTCCAAATACAGATTACCTCCTGTTATGTAGACATGCACTTACTTAGTTAATACGACATCGTCCCAGGCCCAGCCTTCTCACTCCTCATGTTCACTCTCCATTCACTATTGTAAACAATTATTATGTTTAAATAAACATGTTACTTTAATTCAATTCAATTAAAATGTTCAAAATTGTAATGTTTACATTTCAAATATTTAACATAGTAATTTCATTTAAAGGATTAGTTCACTGCTGAATTCAAATTTTCTGATAATTTACTCACCCCCATGTCTTCCAAGATGAATGTCTTTCTTTCTACAGTCGAAAAGAAATTAAGTGGACTTAAATGGTGGCCAGTGGGTTGAAGGTCCAAATTGCAGGGCTCTACACGATCCCAGCCGAGGAATAAGGGTCTTATCTAGCGAAACAATCCATCATCAAAATAACAATTTATATACTTTTTAACCATAAATGCTTGTCTTGCTTAACGTGTGGTTAGTTCTTCGTCTCTACTTCGGTTCAGAAAGGTAGGGTAGGGCAAAAAACTCCATCTTTGTCAGGAATAGGGGCTTGTTTTGTTGTGTTCTCGCCCCTGTGTCTGTTCCTGTGTGCCCTTATTTGGTCCTGTTCCTGTCCACGTTTAGTCTAATTAGTCATTCAGTGCACCTGTGTCCCCTAATTATCCCATGTACTTAAGTTCAAGTTACTGCATTCTGTCTCTGTCAGGTCTTTATCGTCTTATACGTGTGTCTTCATCGTTCCCAGTGTGGATTACCCTGTGTTTTGGAGTATAATAAACTCTGTTCCCTTGATCTACATTTTCCGTCGTTCCTTCCTTTACAGTATTATGCAAAGGCCCAACCTAAAACAGTTTGACTGTGTGCTTTCCCCTCTCGAATACCTCCTCCCCTGCTGGAGCAGGGGGATAGATCTCTTGATGATCATACCAGACTGCTCCTGGTCCTCGCTCACCTCACCAGATACCCGAACGAAGCATTGTGTGCGTTCTACGACGGCAGTTTAATCTCCGCTTGCAGAGCGGCGTCGTTGGAAGATGGCCCTCGAGAGGACTTTGCTGCATTCGTAGAGTGGACACTGTCAAGAAACGGATCTCCGTTCACTGTCTGTTCCAAGAAGGATCTCGCCAGTCCCACTCCCTACCCAGAGCCCAGCCCAGCCCACCATCTCCCCGCGGTGCGGAGCATCAGCCCAAGCCCACAGATGACAGAGAGCCCAATGGGGTCTCCCGTTCCTAAGTTTAGACCAGAGAGGGCTCCTGTTTTTCCATTTAGCCCAGAGAGGGTTCCTGCTTCCAAGTCCAGCTCAAAGAGAGACTCTCCTGCTCCTGCCTCCTCCTCCGCTGTTGTCTGTCAGCACCTCTGCTCACCTTCAGCCCACTATCTGTGTGGTGGGCTTACTGCGGGTCTGCCAGTCTTCATTGGTGTCTTAGCTGGAGGATCCCCTGTCTCTGCCTCCAGCCTCAGAGTCCAGGACTCCGCCTCGGCCTGTCGACCCAGTGGCTCCACCATGGCTCCTAGCTCCCTCCTCTCTGCCTTGGCCCGGCAGTCAACTGGCTCCACCCGGGCTCCCTCATCCCTCCGGCTCCACCTTGGTCTGGCATCGACCATCCTGCACCTTAGGACTCCACTCCTCATCCCTTTGGCTCCGTCAGGCTCCTCCATCCCTTCAGCTCCACCTTGGTCCTCTGATGCTCAGGCTTCACAGCGGCCTTTCAGGTCATTAGTTCCACCTTGGCCCTCCGGATCCTCCACATCACCGTGGCTCATCGTCTCTCCGTCTCCGCCTTGGGCTACTCCGTTCCCGTTGGTCAGCCCCCTGGAGCCGTCAGCCCTTCCTCCTCCATGGCTCCTCCCTCCATTGGCTCCACTGTGGGTCGTCATCATGGCTGTGACCTGGATCCCGCCTGCTCCAAGTCCCTTCCGTCGTCTCCCTGGCTCCTCCCTCCATCATCTCCACCCTGTTAGTCATCTTCCTCCCGAGCCTCCTCCCAAGTTCCCACCCATCCCTCCCTCTGTTGTTTCTATGGCGCGAGGACGTGCCTTCCGGGAGGGGGGTGATATGTCAGGAATATGGACCTGTTTTGTTGTGTTTTTGCCCCAGTTCTGTTCCTGTGTTTAGTCTAATTAGTCATTCTGTGTTCCCCAATTATCCCATGTTCAAATCCTTGCATTCTGTCTCTCTCGGGTGTCTATTGTTCTATACGTGTCTTAATCATTCTCAGTGTGGATTACCCTATTTTAGACTATAATAAATTCTGTTCCTTTGATCTACATCTCTGTCGTTCCTTTCTTCACAGTATTGTGACAATCTCATTTTTTCCTCCAATTTTAAAAATGCCCAACATTGTTGTTTTACCTTTGTTTGTAAAGGGTGTTTAACTGTCTTTGCAAGTTTACTTTCCGTACTTCCGCCTACATCATATGTGACCTTTCCAACGTAATGCGTGAAGTTGAGCTAGTGCAAAACAAGCATTTATGATTAAAAAAAAGTATGTACTTTTTTTTTTTTTTTTAGAAAATGACAGATCGTGTAGCTAGATAAGACCTTCATTGCATCGGCTGGGGTCATGTAGAGCCCTTTAAAGCTGCATTGAAACTGCAATTTGGACCTTCAACCCATTGAAGTCTACTATATGGAGAAAAATCCTGGTATGTTTTCCTCAAAAAACTTAAAATATTAAATATAATTTGAATAATATCTTCACGTTAAGTAAAAATAAAAAAGACAATATTTTTTTGACTTTCAGATTTCAAATCTTAATTCCTGATTATCCACTCATTATTAAATAATTAAAACATTTTTGTTTTCATTATCACATTAAACACATTGTAAAGTTGAAATGGTGGATTAACAAGTAGTATGCAAATCTAATTTGAGAGATTTTGAAAACTCTAATAATCTCTGTGACTCTAATGCGAATATATCATATCCTCGAGTCTTCAATCTTTTGTGTGACTGGTGCAATCAAGCTCTTGAAATCTTGAGCCGAGATGAATGACTGAGCTGCTACGCCCTATTTCTCCTGAACAGCCGTCTTTATCTCTAACTGGCCCTCCTCATGCAGAATGAAATGAGCACTGAGAAGGTTTTGCATATTGTAATAGGATGAGAGACAGACACTGGCCGAAATCGTTCAGTTTCTAGCAATTGAGGAGAATTGCTTCAGAATTGACAATCCCAAAAGTTTCGCATATGCGCTGCATTACATTCATGCACAATTAACCAGTCTGCACTAGTCAGCAATGATGAAAGAGAAGTCGCAACTCGCTCATTTGACTTTTATCTCTGCTTTCCCGCAGCTTCTGCCATATCTACAGACCAACCTGACTGGCTTTAAGGAGCTGGAGATTCTGAACTTCAAGAACGGCAGTGTGGTGGTAAACAGCAAGATTAAATTAAACAAACCGGTTCCATACAATGTTACGGAGACGGTGCAGTGCGTGCTCGAGGACTTCTGCAATGCGGCATCTAAGAGATTGGATTTGGATATCGACTCCCAATCAGTGGATGTGGAAGCAGGTAAGAATGTCTTGGGAAAAAAAAAAAAAACAGATCAAAAAGTTCCTTAATAAAAGAAATATTTAACCAAAAAAATTAACTTCTATCATCATTTACTTACCCCATCATGTTGTTCCAAACCTGTATGGCTTTCTTTTTATCTGCGGATTACAATTAAGTTATTTAAAAAATAAATAAATAAAGTTTCGTCCATACAAATTTCGGTAACACTTTATTTTAAGGATCAGGAATTAGACAGTAATTAATGACTAATAACTGCATTTGTAAATGACTAGTTATGGACTTGTATGCCATTACAACCTATTTATAAGGCCTTTATTGGCTGTTGTCTTATGTTGGTCTTATAGACCCTTTATATTTGTTTCTGTCCTAACGGTGTACTAATTAGCTAAACATAAAACAAACTAATAGCTTGTATTGTGCGAATTACAAACTTTATAAGTTCTCAGTACACTATGCGAATGTGTAGCTTATATGTATGAAATAAATATAGAATAGGCATTTCATCAGACATTTAAATTAGCTGAAAAACAGTTACACAAAAGCAGTCTTCTAGCAGTTGTTCCATACTAATAAATGATTAATAAACAAAATATTCCCCATTCCCTTAATTTATTAACAGCTAACAAGCACATTTCTCACTAATAAATGCTGTATTACTTCAGATTATGTTCCCTATTCTAAAGTAGAAAAGACACATGAAAGATTGCAGTGAAGAATTAAGAAAAGTCTTTATTGTTTGATGGCTCAACAAGAGAACAAACGACAGATGAGACACATTTAAAAACTTTCATGTCGCTTTTCTACTTTAGAATAGGGAACATAATCTGAAGTAATACTGAATGTATTAGTGAGAAATTTGCTTGTTAGCTATTAATAAATTCAGGGAATGGGGAATATTTAGTTTTTAAATCATTTGTTAGTATGGAACAACTGCTAGAAAGACTGTGCTTTTGTGTAAAAGTGTTTTTCTGTTAATTGAAATGTCTGTGATGAAATGCCTATTCTATATTTATTTTATACTTATAAGCTACACATTCACATAGTGTATTGAGAACTTATAAAGTGTGTAATTCACACAATACAAGCTATTCGTTTGTTTTATGTTTAGCTAATTAATACACTGTTAGGACAGAAACAAGTATAAAGGGTCTATAAGACAAAAATAAGGCAACAACCAATAAAGGCCTTATAAATAGCTTGTAATGGCATACAAGTCCATAACTAGTCATTTACAAATGCAGTTATTAGTCATTAATTACTGTCTAATTCCTGATCCTTAAAATAAAGTGTTACCCAAATTTCTTTTATAGGTTGGAGGGACATATGGGTGAGTAAATGACTGAATTTTCATATTTGAGTAAAGTATCCCGTTAACCTTAATAACGCATTCAAAATCTGTATACAATTTTTTTTTTCTTTTTTTTTTAAATATAAGAGCATATAATCTGAGAATTACCAGTATTCAACTCTTCTGGAATGAACAGAATTGTATTACATTTCTTTGACTTTATTACTCATGACTGCTCAAAAATAGTCCAAATTTATGAAACCTACATATTTATTTCTAACAACGCAACATCTAAACAACATAAATATTAAACATTTTCAAACAAACTAAATAATAAAATACATTGTATAAACTTTCACTTTCTGATGAAAAAGTGATACATTTTTCATACTACAGTGGTACGTCAATAGATGCATTCATGTTTATCTTTAAATAAAGTGTGAGAACAGGCTAAATATATTCTACAAAAGTTTTATAGATATTTTTATAAGGTTTTAACTTTGTAGATCACTTAACAAAAAGTACTTTTGACACCGAATGTTACTACATACAGTGCTGTTTGAAAGTTTGTGAACCTTTTTGATTTTTTTTTTTTATATTTCTCCATTCATATGACCCAAAAGAAGTCCTGAAAGTTGTAAAAAAAAAAAAAAAAAAAAAAGGGGGATCCCATCAAACAAATTAGACAAAAAATATACTTTCTCATTTATTTCTTGAGAAAAATGATCCAGTGTTACATGCAGTGAGTGGCAAAAGTATGTCAATCTTTGCTTTCAGTATCTGGTGTGACCCCCTTTCCAGCAATAACTGCAGGTAACATTTTCTTGTCAGGTTGTTAGAATTTTAGGCCATTCCTCAGTGCAGAACCACTTCAACTCTGTGGTTGGTGGGTTTCCTCTTATGAACCCACTTGCTTCAGGTCCTTTTTACAACATTTCAATTGGATTAAGGTCTGAACTTTGACTCGTCCGTTCCAAAACATTAACTTTGCTCTTCTTTAACCATTCTGTGGTAGAACAACTTGTGTGCTTGGGGTGGTTGTCTTGCTGCATGACCCATTTTCTCTTAATATTCAGTTCTTGGACAGATGTCCTGACATTTTCCTTTAGAATGCGCTGGTATAATTCAGAATTCATTGTTCCACCAATGATGGCAAGCTGTCTTGGCCAAGATGCAGCAAAACAGGCCCAAACCATGATATTACCACCACCATGTTTCACAGATGGGATAAAGTTCTTATGCTGGAATGCAATGTGTTCTTTTCTCCAAACGTAACACTTCCTATTTAAACCAGAAAGTTCTATTTTGGTCCCATCCATCCACAAAACATTTCTACAATAGTCCTCTGGCTTGTACACATGATCTTTATCAAACTGCAGATGGGCAAAATGTTCTTTCTGGAGAGCAGTGGCTTTCGTCTTGCCACTCTGCCACGTACACCATGGTTGTTCAGTGCTCTCCTGATGGTGGACTCATGAATATTAACATTAGCCAATGTGAGAAAGGCCTTTAGTTGCTTAGAAGAAGAACCTAAGTTTCCTTTGCAACCTCGCAGACTATTACACGTCGGCTTTGCAGTGATCTTTGTTGGTGAACCACTCTTGGGGAGGGTAAAAGTGGTCTTGAATTTCCTCCTTTTGTAAACAATCTGTCTAATTGTGGGATTTGTAGAATCCAAACTCTTTAGAGATGATTTTGTAACCTTTTCTAGCCTGATGAGCAACAACATCATTTTTTAAAGGCCCTCAGAGATCTCCTTTGTTCATGACATGATTCATTTCCACAAACATGATCAGACTTTGATAGATCCCTGTTCTTTAAATAAAACACGGCAGGCACTGACACCTGATAGTCATCTCAGTGATTAAAAACACCTCTGAAAGGATAGACTCTAATTTCATCTTCCAATTAACTGCTAATCCTAGAGATTCACATATTTTTGCCACTCATAGATATGTATTATGGGTTTTCCAGAATTAATAAATGACAAAGTATATATCTCATTTGTTTGATTGGACTTTCTTTGTCAACTTTGAAAATCTGATGATCTTTTGTGTCATATTTACGCAGAAATATAGAACATTTTGAAGAGTTCATAAACTTTCAAGCAGCACTGTACATACCTGGGCCGAAAATGATTCAAACACGCAACATGTAACATATATGCGACCCTGGACCCTGGTCCATTTTTTTAAACAGAGATTTATACACCATCTGAAAGCTCAATAAATAAGCTTTCCATTGATGTATGGTTTGTTAATAATATGGAATCTGAGTGCGCAAAAAAATCTAAATAATGAGGAAATTGCCTTTAAAGTTGTCCAAATGAAGTTCTTAGCGATGAATATTACTAATCAAAAATTAGGTTTTGATATATTTATGGAAGAAAATTTACTAAATATTTTCATGGAACATGATCTTTACTTAATATCCTAACGATTTTTGGCATAAAAGAAAAATCGATAATTTTGACCCATCCAATGTATTCTGCCCTCCAAAGGCAAAGTGCAGTAACTACGCGAACACTGAAACTGAAAAAAATGCCTTTAAAGTTTTTTGACAGCTATTCAAACACTCTCGTTTCTCTGAAACGGGACAAAATTGAACCAGGAGACTTTGCCATGAGACAAAACAGTTGTCACAAAGTCCATTTTAAGCCTTAACTCAATTTTGACCAAATGTGTAGTTACTGCGCTTTGCCTTTGGAGGGCAGTATTGTTGGCTATTGCTACAAATATGGCACTTAAGTCTGGTTTAGTGGTCTAGGGTCACACACACACACACACACACACACACACACACACACACACACATATATATATATATTTATATATAAATATAAATATATATATATATATATATATATATACACATATATACACACATATATATATATATATATATATATATATATATATATATATATATATATATATATATATATATATATAAATGGTTATATCGCTTAATGGTCCTTACTAAAACTATGCAGTTATTAGAACATTTTATGTAGCTCTTCCAAGTCAAAACAGACTTGAATGCATTATCAAGGTTAAGAAAGCTGTGTTCACACAGTGAAAAAGCAACGAGAATTCATTCAATTTCGATGTGACTTGGCAATTTCATCAGCCCATATGTTAATTATTAGCAATGCAACTGTCAGTTTAAATGGGCAGAACAGTAAACAAAAGCATCCACATTAACGTAAAGGGATAACCACACCTGTATTAAGTCTTTAAGCATCTGTGTGTGTCTGGCGACAAGTATTCAAAGCCAATTAGCTCTCATTGTTTAATCTAGCCGATCACGCCGATCCATGTAAGTTCATGGCGTGTAACGAGTTCTCCCGCTGTGTGGTGAACACATTAACCACGGAGCCCGAGTGTCTGTGCGATCCGGGCTACAACACAGTGGACGGAAATCCCTGCACCAGCATCTGTGACCTTCAGCCTGAATACTGCCTGAATGGTGGCCTATGTGAAATCATATCGGGACATGGAGCTGCCTGCAGGTATGTTAACATGAGAAAGCAGATTTTAAAAAAGACTGCAAATCCGTTAATTTCAATGGAGATTATAAGGGCGCAAGAAAAAATCTAAATCATCTGAGCATACACCCTCAAGTCCTTCACCTGAACTATCACTCACATAAGTGTGTGAAAACTGTCCCTTTAGGGGTACAACAGCTTGTCACTGAGGAAGTACCCATAAAGGTACAAATTTTTACCTTATTTAACTCTAAACCGTGTATGCACCCTTAAGGTAAGAATACAAGGTCAAATAAGGTACTGCTTCACAGTGACACAGGTACCATTTTGGGTGATTTTTCTGAGCTGTTATGTAAACAAAATGTCTTGTCTTTTTCTATAATATAATACAATATAATAAAATGTTTTGCAACTTGCAACATAATGTACATTTAGGTCAAAGGTTTACAGCCCCCTGCAAAATTATTTTACCCAAATCAGAGGGATCATGCAAAATGCATGTTATTTTGTATTTAGTACTGACCTGAATACGATATTTCACGTAAAAAACAATATACATATAATCCACAAGAGAAAATAATAGTAGAATTTATAAAAATGACCCTGTTCAAAAGTTTACATACACTTGATTCTTAATACTGTGTTGTTATCTGAATGAGCCACAGCTGTGTTTTTTGTTTGTTTATTGATAGTTGCTCATGAGTCCCTTGTTTGTCCTGAACAGTGAAACTGCTTGCTGTTCTTTAGAAAAATCCTTCAGGTCCGACAAGTTCTTTGGTTATTCGGCCTTTTTGTGTATTTGAAACCTTTCCAACAATGACTGCATGATTTTGAAATCCATCTTTTCACACTGAGGACAACTGAGGGACTCTACTACAACCTTCAACTATAACCTTCTGTAATAGTTGTAATGAGTCCCTCAGTCTTCAGTGTGAAAAGGTGGATCTCAAATCATACAGTCATTGTTAGAAAGGGCTCAAAAACACACAAATGCTGAAACACCGAAGAATTTGTGGAACCTGAAGAAATTTTCAGAAGAAAAATTCAGCTGCTACAGGCAGTTTAACTGTTCAGGACAAACAAACGACTCAGAACAACTATCACTAAAAAAACACAGCTGTGGATCATTCAGGTAACAACACATTATTAAGAATCAAGTGTATGTTAAACTATTAAACAGGGTAATTTTTATAAATTCAACTATTATTTTCTCTTGTGGAAACATAATTTATGTGAAATATCTTATTTAGGTCAGTACTAAACAAAATAACATCTTATTTTGGTAAAATAATTAATATTTTGCAGATTCTGCAAGGTGTATGTAAACTTTTGACCTCAACTGTACATGTCAAAATATGATTATAAACATTTATGTTTCAGTCATTAAAAAGTTTTTAAATAGTCAAGAAACAGTTTATTCTGTTTTGTTATATGGTTTGACTCTATAATGATTCAACATCTTGTTGGTGTTTATATTTGTCAAGCTCCTGGAATACCTTGTCCCCTTCACTTTTTATGACATTTATAGTTATTTGTTTTCCAGGATAATAAGCAGTGCAAGGTCTAACAAGTATGTAAAACGTTAAACAAAATAAGTAATTATTACTATAAATTCCTAAACTTTATTTATTTATTTGCATTTATTTATTTTATTTTTATTTATTTTTTTGGCCATTGTTACCATTTATTGTTAAATAGTGGAATTTAAATAAGTAATTCCAAGGTCACAAAAAATCAATTACAATTTTTTTCAGTTTTAGTTTGATCAGTAACCAAGGTTAACTGAATTATAAAAATGTTTTAAGTTAGAAGATATTATTTATTTTTTCTAAGAGTGATCCAAATGTTTTTTGTTTTTAATCAGAGCATGTGGCTACTATTGATTGAAAATTGTGTTGTTAAAGCATCAACCTGACGGGCAAACCATACTAAGTGCCAAAACCTTGACCCCTTGTTAAGAAAATTAGAAAAATGTGAACAAACGAAAAAAATGTCTAGACAGGCGAGTCATACGGATAGGAATCTTACTCTGTCCATTCCACATTTTTTCTAACATGCTATTTCTCAACCACTTTTAGATGTCCTGTAGGTAAATTCTGGCACTACCATGGAGAACGCTGCAACGAATTGGTGTCTGTGCCAGTTGACCCTCTCCTTTTCGTAGCCTGCCTGGTGGGAAGCCTCTCAGTGGTTTGTGCTGTGATAGGCATCTTGATTTTCATTAACAAGAAATGTATAAGGACCAGAAAGACCATGAGACTTGTGTAAGCAGGGTTTTCTTTTCCCCTTTTTCTTTTTACTTAGACATTTGATTTTTCTTCACAGAATGGATTTGCAGTGGTGACCCGTTTGAATCATGCTGGTGTTAAGACCTGATCTGCTTTGTATTGTAGGCGTTCACAATCTGCATTTCCATTTGGTAATACTACGAGAGTAAATCCCGTTTTTGAGAATGACGATGGGGTCTTAACACATGTGTCAAGCATGCTCTGTCCCATGAGCCCTGACTCAGCCTCCTCACAACACTCAGGCCAAGGCACATTTCGATCACTTGAAAGTTTACAGCTTAGTATTGAGGTAAAGTGTACAGCCAAGACGGTAGTCTTCATGATCTATTTAAATCAATACCATAACCGCTACTAACATCCATAATCAAACCATTTATCATTAAATCATGTCCTTCGTTAGAGATTTTGTGGAGAGGATGGACTAACTTTTCCTATTATAAAAAACTGTGCAATAACAAGACTCACATTTACAGTAGGCTTTGTTCAGACTGGCATATCTGCCTCAAATCGATTTAGTTTTTTGTGTCAGAACAGCAAAAACACATGAAAACATGATTTGAAGGTCTAATGTACAGTAATGCCTAGAAAAAGTTATCTGTACCTATTTCACTCAGCTGAATTTTTATTTTGTCAGAATACACAGCTGCTTTTGAATTTTTAGGATTTGAAAACCAAACTGAATTTGTGTGCAGTGTGAACAAAGTCTAGTAGCCTGAGAACCTACAATATGCTACCTAACCGTACAGCTGAAACATCATCAAAAATACCAAGCTATTCAAATGTTTGGGGTTGTTAAGATTTTTTAATGTTTTTGAAAGTTTTTAATGCTCACAAAGGCTTTATTTATCTAAAATAGAGTAAAATAGTAATGTTGTGAAATTTGAATATTTTAATACAATTTGTTTTCAATTTAAACATATCTTAAAGCGCAACTTATTCCTGCAACTTCAAAGCTGAATTTTCAGCATCCATTGCTTCAATCTTCAGTGTCATATGATTCTTCAGAAATCATTATAATATGCTGATCTGGTGCTCTAGAAACATTTTTGATCAGTTGAGAACAGTTCTGCTGCTTTCTTCTGTTGTGAAACATTTCTTCTTAGGATTTTAATGACGAATATAAATGTTCAAAAGAACAGCATTTGCTTGAACATTCTAAATGTCACATTTGATCAAATTAACACATCCTTTCACATTTCTTTTAAAATAAATCTTACTGAACCCAAACTTTTGAACATTAGTATTTGTATTCCTATTTATTAAAAATGTATGGAGCAATATATTTTGTTTTAAATATCGTAGCAATATTCTTAGCATAAACCAGCTAAAGGGACATTTACCTAAAGTGTGCCTCAAAAGATTGTTGAGGGATTAGAGTAATATAGTGCTATAGATTGATATAAGATGCACAACCTGTACAGAATATTCATTCTGGGATTCGTATTAGCTACGTAACGAGAATGTGTAATATTTATTGTAGTATACGGTGGCCAAGAGAGCTTAATGCACTGCAAAGGAAAAAAAACACATGCAAACAGAAAAAAAACACACCTGCAAATTAAGAAAACTCGCGACACAACCAAATGCAGAAACACGCTGCCAATATTCACAACGCAACCAAATGCAGTAACGTGCTGTGAATACTTATGCACTGTGAATACTCACGCACTGTGAATACTCGCAAAGCAACCAAATGCAGAAATGCACTGTGAATACGCACTACAATCAATCACAGAAACGCGCTGCAAATACTCACAACGCAAGCAAATGCATTAATGTTCTGCAAATACTCGAAACATAACCAAATGCAGAAATGTGCTGTAAATACTCATGACACAACCAAATGCAGAAACATGCTGTAAATACTTGTGACACAACCAAATGCAGAAACGCGCTGGAAATATTTGTAACACAACCAACTGCAGAAATGCACTGGAACTACTCGCAACACAACCAAATGCGTAAACGTGCTGCAAATACTCACAACACTACCAAATGCAGAAATGCATTGCAAAAACAGAAATGCGCTGCAAATACACACAACACAACCAAATACAGAAACGTTCAGCAAATACTTGCAACACAACCAAATACAAAAACCATGCTGCAAAAACAGAAACACGCTGCAAATACTCACAACACAACCAAATACAGAAACGTTCAGCAAACACCTGCAACTAGGGCTGGGCGATTTGGCCTAAAATCAAAATCTCGATTAATTGAACATTTTAACCCGATTACGATTAATGAACGATTATTTTATTCATTAATAAAATTATATTTAATTATATTTAAATAATATTTATTTATTTGCCGTCATAGTTCACTGACAAGTTTTGTACCGTAAATATGCGCACATATTACAAGTGAGAGCTATTTGAATGAAGGGTGCACACACTATCTACTATCTATGATTATTTATTGAACATCAGTGTTGAACAACTGAAATTAAAGCACACATTGCTTAAAACAAAAAGTCACATTTTTCTTAAATTAGTGAAAATAAATAACTTGCACTTTTGGAAACAAAATAAATTATTTATAAAACAATAATAAATATTAAAAGTAGAAAATAAGCAGTATCTCTTCTAAATAAAATTACTCTTGTATATCTTGTAAATACTTTTTACTGTATAAATACTGCTTAAGCTCTCCATCGACATGTTGGCAGAATAACGTAACGTAACGGAGCGGGGTCACGTGACTCCACACGCAGTAGTGTTTTTAAAGGGAAAGTAATTGAAATAATTGACCTGGAAAAATTTGATCGATTATAGGTTCTGAATGTCGATTTCGATTACTTTTCGATTAATCGCCCAGCCCTACTTGCAACACAACCAAATACAAAAAAATGTGCTGCAAAAACAGAAACATGCTGCAAATACTAACACCATAACCAAATACAGAAACACACTGCAAGTACTCACAACCAAATACAAAAATGCACTGCAAAAACAGAAACATGCTGCAAATACTAACACCATAACCAAATACAGAAACACACTGCAAGTACTCACAACCAAATACAAAAATGCACTGCAAAAACAGAAACATGCTGCAAATACTAACAAAACAACCAAATACAGAAACATGCTGCAAAAACGTAAACATAATCCAAATACTCACAACACCATAACCAAATACAGAAACGCGTTGCAAATACTAACACCATAATCAAATACAGAAACGTGCAGCAAACATTTGCAACACAACCAAATACAAAAAATGTGCTGCAAAACAGAAACATGCTCTAAATACTCACAACACAACCAGATACAGAAATACACTGCAAACACTCACAACCAAATACTTAAATGCACTGTAAAAACAGAAACATGCTGCAAATACTAACACCATAACCAAATACAGAAAAACACTGAAAGTACTCACAACCAAATACAAAAATGCACTGCAAAAACAGAAACATGCTGCAAATACTCACAAAACAACCAAATACAGAAACATGCTGCAAAAACGTAAACATAATCCAAATACTCACAACACAACCAAATACAGAAACGCGTTGCAAATACTAACACCATAACCAAATACAGAAATGTGCAGCAAATACTCACAACACAACCAAATACAGAAACGCGTTGCAAATACTAACACCATAACCAAACACAGAAACGTGCAAATACTTGCAACACAACCAAATACAGAAACGTGTTGCAAATACTAACACCATAATCAAATACAGAAATGTGCAGCAAATACTCGCAACACAACCAAATACAGAAACGTGCAGCAAATACTAACACCATAACCAAACACAGAAACGTGCAAATACTTGCAACACAACCAAATACAAAAAATGCGCTGCAAAAACAGAAACACACTCCAAATACTCACAACACAACCAGATACAGAAACACACTGCAAGTACTCACAACCAAATACAAAAATGCAATGCAAAAACAGAAACATGCTGCAAATACTCACAAAACAACCAAATACAGAAACATGCTGCAAAAATGTAAACATGCTGCAAATACTCGCAACACAACCAAATACAGAAACGTGCAGCAAATACTAACACCATAACCAAATACAGAAACGTGCAAATACTTGCAACACAACCAAATACAAAAAATGTGCTGCAAAAACAGAAACACACTCCAAATACTCAACACAATCAGATACAGAAACAGACTGCAAATACTCGCAACACATCCAAATACAAAAATGTCCTGAATATACTTGCAATACAACCAAATGCAGAAACATGTGTTGTCAAACTGATGAAGTTGTTTTCTTAATTTGCTGGCGCTTTTTCTGTTTGCATGTGTTTGCTTAAGTTGCAGCATGTTGAGCTCTCTCTGCCACCGTAGTAGTAACTATTATGTGTACTGATAACAAATAAACAAACATATAAAAAAATCAAATTACTTCAAAATCAGACTTTAGACATTGCACTCAAGTAACAGGAAATAGACCACTGTATTTTAATGCAAAGGGCAGGACTGTACAGAATAGTCAGTAACTTCAGTAAAAAATATGTTGCTTTTGGTGAATCAGCTGTGTGTTGAGTGTTTCTTCGTCTAGAAGAAACTAAAGACTAAAGAGAACGCATCAGCAAAATCCATGCATCAGTATCCTCACCAGTGTTAGCACAATAGAACATATTCATAATAAAATAGATTCAAAACAGAAATGTATTTTCTTCTATAAACAAGTTACAGACCCAATGTATTTGCACAAACAAAATAATGCCAAACATTATTCTGAGACCTTCAAAGATGCAACATTAAAAAACGATTTTCCTAAGAGGATACTAGAAACAATTGACAGCATGCATGGGTTTTGCATCTCATTTAGACTAGTGCATCTGTAGTTGTCTAATCTAATGGTATTATGAATAATAATCAGTCATTTTTTTCCCAGCAACAGATGTTTTGCTCTTCAAAATATTGACAGTCTGGATTATCATAGAGTGCCAAAAATGTACCTTGCTTCTTTGCTTGGCAAGACCTTGACTCCACTTAAAACCGCTCAAGATTGATGGCGGTCTGTCATTTCTTTTCCAGATCCCCAGACAGCTCTACACCAGAAGATCAGAAAAGTTAATGTCAGAAATGGTTGACTTCCATCAGTGTATACCACATAACGAGGTAAGCTGGTGTGAAAACAACCAATTTGATGTTACAAGTGACCGTAAATAATCTCGACAGCCTGATTTATCATGTCAAGATGATAAATCTTACCCATCAAAATGTCAACCATCATACAGAAGAGGAAATAATGCTATTAAACTAGATGTTTTTGGGAACCTTGCGTCCTGCCACTGCTCAGTTCTGTTTAAAATCTGAAAACTGCACTAATCTTAGAATGCAGATAAATATGTATGTATTTAAACTAGTTATTAATTATACACATAAGCAGCATTATTTGGTCTAGTAGGCTTAAATACCTGCCATTGTTTATAGGCAGGAAGGATGAGAGTTGACTGAAGATGTTTATTCACTGAAGTGTGACTTAATATAATACATTGATTATTACTGAAAGTAATCCTCTTTTATGTTGGTCCTCCAGTGGAGTTGGTAAATAGTATGAAGAATGTGTAAACAATAGGATATCAACAAGGCATGAGCTTGACAACTAAAATATGAATGCAATGGTTGTGTTTCAAAATCAATGCGCTCACAAGGTGACCTGAGTAATGAATTTCATAGAGGATTCTGACATTAGTATGTTTGATTAGCTCAGTAATCGATAGTATATTCAGCCCAAAACTAACAAATTCTTTTTTAAGTTATGCCTTTTAAATTATACACAAACATTTCATATTTATGTGTACCTGTACCGAGCAAATCGATATTCATACTCAACATTTCCTTGACGCTCGCGGCTCAACCCGCAATGCACTGTGGGAGCTCGTATGCTCTTAAAAACATTTTTAAATTAAAACATCTACCACAAAATAAAGGCAAGACAACACTTCTTCCTACTGTCGTCGTGGGCTGACGCAAAAACAAACACAGCGCGTGTAATTAGATTTACGAACAACTGACTCTTATGAGTTTGTTCTATTAATACATTCTTTGAAAGGTTAATGAAATTCCGTTTTGAAATGAATCCGCCACTGAATAAACTGAATCTGTCAGAGCGTTTACTGAATCAACATATTACTTAAGTTATTGCTGTCATTGATGAGATTCATGAAAAGGTTTTTTGTATTTAAGGTTCAGAGAACATAAATGAGGAACATGCATATTTGAAACCTAGTGTTTTTATATTACATCTATAAATCATAGTTTTATGTTATTTATATATGTTTTTAGTAATGTCTGGAGCATCTTTGAAATCCCCAAAGTTATCTATTGACTGACAGCTCACTTAGAATTGATCTAACATGGACAGTTTCCCTCTGAAGGGATAGTTTTCCCAAACGTGAACATTTTCTCTTAATTTACTCACCCTCAGGCCATTCAAGATTTAGTTGACTTTTTCTCTTTTTTTCTTCAGAAGAACAGGAAATAATTTTTTAAGATGAAACCCAGTCCTTGGTGATTCTTAAAATGCAAAAATGCAAGCCACTCAAAACTAGCTCAAAGGCATTTTGAGGGGGTCCCCCAGTAAAAATTGCGTCCCGGGGGTAAAATACATGTTTTTTGGAGGGGAGTTCGCATTCCAGGCAATAAATATAACGTTATTGGGGTCGTGTCAACCCGCGGACATGAAAGACCACCTGCAGCAACAGTGTTAAAGTAGCCCAATTCGCAGGACTTGGCAACACTGGCCATGGCTATCAATTTAAGAGTAAAAAAAACATATCAGGTAACACAAAACAAATACCCATGGCTCCTGACAATATATTGAGGTCTTAAGAAGTAATACAATGGTTCTTATTATTAACTGTAATTCAGGGTCGAAAATGAAGGGCTTGTGGCAAAAATGTCATCAAAATAAACAAAAATGCCCCATAAATTCAAGACAAATGGGCAAAATATGCCACTGCGCAGTAAACATATTGCGTCTGTCGTGATTAAAAGGAAATGTGAAAATGAATGAAAAGTACCAATTACCCAAAGTTATCTATTCACAGCTTGTTTAGAATTGATCTAATATGGACATTTTAGCAATGCTAGTTGGCTGCTTAGTTTCCCTTTGAAGGGATAGTTTGCCCAAACATGAACATTTTCTCTTAATTTACTCACCCTCAGGCCATTCAAGATGTAGTTGACTTTTTCTCTTTTTTTCTTCAGAAGAACAGGAAATGTTTTTTTTTTTAAAAGATGAAACCCTTGGTGATTCTTAAAATGCAAGCGATGGTCAGGGTTGCCAGGTTTTCACAACAAAACCCGCCCAATTGCTACTCAAAACTAGCCCAAAGGCATTTTGAGGGGGGGTCCCCCAGTAAAAATCGCATTCCAGGGGGTAAAATACACGTTTTTTGGAGGGGTTCTCCGGTACAGTTTGCATTCCAGGGTATAAATATAACGTTATTGGGGTCGTTTCAACCCGCGGCAACAGTGTTAAAGTAGCTCAATTCCGCGGGACTTGGCAACACTGGCTGTGGCTATCACTTTAAGAGTAAAAAAAAAAAGCATATCAGGCAACACAAAATAAATACCCATGGCTCCTGACGATATATCGAGGTCTGAAGAAGTAATACAATGGTTCTGTGGAAGAAAATTAAGATTATTTACATTATTAACTAATTCAGGGTAGAAAATTAAGGGCTTGTGGCAAAAATGCACCAAAATAAACAAAAATGCCCCATAAATTTAAGACAAAGGGGCAAAATATGCCACTGCGCAGTTAGATTAAAAGGATTAATGTGATTAAAAGGAAATGTGAGAATAAAAAGTGTCAATTCGCGGAATTACATTTAGATTTGCTCACACTGCATCAGAGCGGTGAGCCTTACAACCAATCAAACGCGTTTCTGTTGAATTTTGGAATGCATTGGCCAATCAGAGGCGCTTAGATTAGCCAGCGCTGAAAACACTAGAGCTGTTGGTGATCGTGTACACTCGCAAATTGCCTCATCGTAAACATAAGATACAATGTAAATAAAATATTAATTTCGTTTGCATAACTTGTGCTAGATTTGACTAATGTGATGAATCTCCATGTTTGTCTGTGAATCCAGTAAGTGACGTGACCAAAACGAAACAAAAACGTTTTGTGTTGTCTCCTGTATCGATATTATTATAAGGAGCTACAATCTACAATAATATTTTTTTATAATATTGCATTCCTATGAACTCCTGTATACTTTAGATACAATTTAAAACTGTTAAAGTCTATTATTGTTATTGACAACCGTTTAAAACACTGATTAAAGTAACTGGATAAATGTAAGTATGTGACATTAAAGACAACATATGGTTTTTATAATAATTGATTTGATTATAAACATTGCCATCACAAATGTATAAAATATATTCCCATATGGAAGTTAATTTCTGACCTTGCTGTAATTCATAGCCTCAGGCAAACGGTGCCTCATGCATGATGTTTTAATGTATAAGGGTGTGTTGTATGAATTATACATTACCCAACTGCTGATGATTTTGTGCATGATTATGTTGTTTTTCCTCATGCTGTATTACAGACGTGGCGACGGTCCAGCAGGACGTCTTGCTGTTTTTTGAGGAGTCCTGATAGTGACAGCTTTGAAGTGACTGTTTTATGATGTCCAGACACTTTTTTTAAGTTATGCGTGGCACCAAAGCTCTTCAGCGCTAGTCAAGCAACTCAACTCTGCTGTTTCTTATAGAAATTTGGTGAATGTATGATACAACCACTATACTCAAGGATCTGCTATACTCTTGGACAACACCTCCAGGAATGAGGACTTACGTTTCAGGTCCATCCTGAACTTATTTTTAATTGTACCTGCAAATATTGTAAACTGCATATGAGACATGTAATGTGCTGGATGCTTTGAAACCTTGTCAAAGGTTGTTTTCTTCCTCACAATGAGGTATTTATTTACAAATTGATATACTGGGTTGTATCTCAAATAGATTCTAGTCATCTCTTCTAGTCTATCCGGAGTGTTTCAAACAAAGAAAATGAATGTAAAGTATTTCTGTGGCTTCTTTGTTTCTACATTAAACAGAAAAGGTATTTCTGAAGGTATCTTTCAGTGGCAGATAAAGTACAGTCATGTGCACCGAGGAATTGTTCAGAAAAGAGTCTCTGATTAAAGCTAAAAATATTTATGACTATAAATGCAAAGATCTAAACATAACCCAGATTTCATATGGAATGTGTTTATTTTGGTCTAGCAAAGTGAGCAACAGTGGCCAGTCAAAAATAAGAAAATCAGAGTATATTTAAGACACATCAAAGATAAACTGACAGACAAGAAATGAAAACTTAACAATTATAATATGCATAAGCTGATAGTTTGAGATGACACTATTTCATTTGGAAAGGGCTCAATGGAGAAAAAACATTAGCATATGAATAAACAAAGTCTGGATAATGACAGCAAATTGATCAAATGCAGCAATTTGGTCTGTGCCAAGTTAGCAGAATGTTTAGAATGTCATTTCTGTTTCCATTACTTCTGCTCTTCCGGCAGTTATTATAACCAAATGAGATAAGAAAGGGCCAGAGAAGCGCATAACGAGACACTCCAGAGTACAAGCTCATTTAAAACAAAATATTTCCTTGAGTTGGTACATAAATAAATGTAAAAATGAGAGAAATCTACCACACACCCTGACACAATTCACAGCAAATCATTAACAAAGGTGCCATTATCACTTCACTGAAAAGAAATGAATATGCCCTTTAGCATATCACCATGATTTAAGTACAAAATTGCTGCGCAAAACCATGCACTACAGCAGTAACTATCCCTTTCTATAAATTGAAGCTGCTTTTAAGTGCATCTAAAAAATTCATTATCAAATATATGTAAAGGCAATTTCAGATGGTGCATTTCTACAAAGGTGAGACAAAATATTATAACCTAACGTATTCCACAGCATGTCCTCATTAGCCTTCACCACCATCATTTGATTAAATTAAGGATACTTTGAATAGTTATTCAGTGTATTAAAGTATTAAATGTTTTTTTCAGAATAATAACCGTTTAAGTCTTAAGATAACACTATTTTATTTTATTTTATTTTAAGAGAATTTTATTTTTAAAAGTTGAAGTGTGTCATTTCTGAGGCATTAGCTAACAGAAATGCAATAAATTGACAAATTTTTGACTAATAAACAGATAGTCCCATCCCCAAACTATGGAAGCTCTTTTCCACCACTGAAAAAAGGACTTTTTATCTCATAATTCTGCTTTTTTGTGAATTTACATAACGTAATTCAGATTTTTTTTGTTCGTATAAATTGTGATATAAACTCAGAATTCAGAGAAATAGTTATAAATTGTAATTCTGAGAACAAGCAAGAAAAATTTAAAAATCGCATTTGCGAGAAAAAGTCAGAATTGCACGTTTTTATTTTGCAATTCTGACTTTACAACTTAAAATGGTGAGTTTATCTCACACAATTTTGAGAAAAATTTCAGAATCTTGAGTTTATATCTCGCAATTCTGACTTTATGACAACTGCAAGTTAGGTCAAATTGTGAGATATAAACTCGCAATTTAGAGAACATATTAGTCTTTTTTCCCCCCTCAAAGTTGGACTTTATAACTCACAATAGCGAGTTTATATCTGAAAATTGCAAGAAAGTCAGAACTGTGAGATACAAACTCGCATTTTTGAGAAACAGTCAGAATTGCGAAATACAAACTCGCATCTGCAAGAAAAAATAAATCACAATTGCGAGTTCATATCGCAGTACTGAGAAAAAAAATTAGGATCTTGAGTTTATCTCTCACAATTCTGACTTTATAACACAAAACTAAGAGTTAAGTTAAAATTGTGAGATATAAATTCGCAATTATGAGAACATATCAGTCTTAAAATTGGACTTTATAACTCACAATAGATACAAACTCGCATTTGCATGAAAAAAGTGAGAATTGTGAGTTATCTAATCTATCAATTCTGACTTTATAACATACAATTGTAAGTTTATATCACAATTCTGAGAAAAAAAGTCTGAATCGTGAGTTTATAACACGCAACTGCGAGTTAAGTCACGTGTGATATAAACTCACAATCCTGAGAACATATCAGTCTTTTTTTCCCCACAAAGTATGACTTTCTAACTAACAATAATGAGTTTGTCTCAAAATTACAAGAAAAAAAAGTCAGAATTGTGACAAACTCGCAATTGCGAGAAAACCATTAGACTTGCAAGATACAAATTCGCATTTGTAAGAAAAATTCGCAATTGTGAGTTTATATCTCGCAATTCTGACTTTATAACTTACAACCACGAGTTAAGTCAGAATTGCAAGATATAAACTCACAATTCTGAGAACATATCAGTCTTTTTCCCCCTCAAAATTGGACTTTGTAACTCACAATAGCGATTTTATATCTCAAAATTGCAAGAAAGTCAGAATTACCAGATATAAACTCTCAATTGTGAGTTTATATCTCGCAATTCTGACTTTATAACTTAGAACTACAAGTTGAGTCAGAATTGTAAGATATAAACTCACAATTCTGAGAACATAGTCTTTTTCCCCTCAAAATTGGACTTTATAACCCACAATAACAAGTTTATATCTCAAAATTGCAAAAAAGTCAGAATTATCAGATATAAACTCACATTTGTGAGAATTATTTGCAATTGTGAGTTTATATCTCCCAATTCTGGCTTTATAACTTACAACTATGAGTTAAGTCAGAATTGTAAGATATAGAGAACATAAGTCTTTTTTCCCCTCAAAATTGGACTTTATAACTCATAATAGGAAGTTTATATCTCAAAATTAAAAAAAGTCAGAATTGCGAGGTATAAATTCGCAATTGTGAGAAAAACATCAGAACTGCACTGCAAATTGCGTCGCAATTCTGACTTTATAACTCACAATTGCAAGTTTATGATGCAAAAGTCAGAATTGTGAGATAAAACATTGCAATAAATTTTTTTTATTATTCAGTGGCAGAATAGGGGCTTCCATACCAAACCCACACCATTGGTTGAGCCAATGTTGCTTGGGCTGGTCATGATGCTTAAATGTACATTGAGAACACCATTTTTAGCATAATGACTTATCATTATCGCATTGTTAACATGCATCGAATGACACGCATCACCTTTACCAATAATGTGACTAAAAGTGGACTACGTTGTGTAGTTTTACAGAACTGTCAATCGCTACAATCCTTTTATGCAGATTACACCTAGAGTATTTTAGATTTATGAACAGGTTTACACGTGTGTGTGTGTGCATTTCAATAACATCCCTTTGAACTATGAATTAGGTCTGAAAATCTTAAGGCATCTCTGAGCAACAAGTTCAAGCAAGGCTCAGTTTTGTATGGTTTCTAAGTTCACAGCAAAATGAAGAACAAACTACAAACAAAAAGTAAATTAGACAGCAATTGCTTCCACTAGAGTTGTACAGCCCTTTGTTTTAGCTACACCACGTTACTGTCTACATCTACACGTGCATAGATAATGTAAACCAATAGGAGAAACGGTGGACATTCACTTGAGAAGATTCTGGAGCATGGCAGTCGCATAGGTGGGTCGGGCCTGCTTGCTTTCGATGGCGTTCCTCAGGTACTGGATTCCGCCGCAGCGCTCCCAGATCTCCTCAAACTGGCGTGGGAGGATCTCCGCTCCACGTTTTCGCGTGAGCCCGGTCTCCTCCAGACTTAGCTCACACATCTCCATGTCGTCCTTACCTGGGTACAGCAAAGGATAAAAGGCATCACGGTATGCCTGGGTACACACCTCACATCCGCAGATAAGAGCCGTATTTTTCAGTAACTCTTTCAACTGTTTTATCTTTCAAATCCTGCTTCTATTCTGAAGAATTCATTGTTCACAATAGAGGAAAATTATTGTTTTATCTTATCAAAACATTAGGTAGTGCTAAAGAAAGCCTTTGGTACCTGCTACCAAGAGGATCGGCTGCTTGTCTGGATGAAGCTCCATCTGCCTGGCGATCCAAGGCCCATCAAAGTGAGCGTACCACCAGCCTTTTTTCTTGTTCTGCGGGTCTTTGTATTGGTCCGCGGGTCGTATGAAGGGAATGCGGAAGTAACGTTGCTGTCGGTTCATCGCAATCTCTTGCTGCCGAGCTGGGACGGGTGGAGCGGGGTTCTGTTGTGCTGAAGAAACATAACAGAAAATTACATTAGTGACAATTAAAAATGTAAAACCTGCCACCATAACTCTAGGTTGTTTAGGGTGGTTGCAATGAAACTGCTAAAATGTTCTGAGTAAAACAAAAACATTGTGGGTGTTCTGAATGGTCCAACTAGAGGTCTGCACAGGATGGATTTTTTAGTTCCACACCTGCAAGATTCTATGGAAGCCTGTTACTGAATTGAAAAAAAAAAAGGTAATTGCAACATATTTATATCTCTCAGTTCTGACTTTGGTTTTCTCAGAATTGCGTGATACAAACTTGCAATTCTGACTTTTTTTCCTCAGAATTGAGTGATATAAACGTCCAATTCTAAGAAAAAAATCTCATTCTTTCACTTCAGAACTGGACTTAACTTTAACTCACAATTGAGTTTATATCTCACTATTTTGAGGGAAAAAAGTCATTATTGCAAAACATAAACTCGCAATTTTGAGAAAGTCAGAATTTGGACTTTATTTCTTACAATTGTAAGTTTATATCTCGCAGTTCTGACTTTATTTCTCACAAATGCAAGTTTATATCTCGCAATTCTGTCTTTATTTCTCACAAATGCAAGTTTATATCTCGCAATTCTGACTTTATTTCTCACAATTGTACGTTCATATCTCGCAATTCTGACTTTATTTCTCACAAATGCAAGTTTATATCTCGCAATTCTGACTTTATTTCTCACAATTGTACGTTCATATCTCGCAATTCTGTCTTTATTTCTCACAAATGCAAGTTTATATCTCGCAATTCTGACTTTATTTCTCACAAATGCAAGTTTATATCTCGCAATTCTGTCTTTATTTCTCACAAATGCAAGTTTATATCTCGCAATTCTGACTTTATTTCTCACAATTGTACGTTCATATCTCGCAATTCTGACTTTATTTCTCACAAATGCAAGTTTATATCTCGCAATTCTGTCTTTATTTCTCACAAATGCAAGTTTATATCTCGCAATTCTGACTTTATTTCTCACAACTGTAAGTTTATATCTCGCAATTCTGACTTTATTTCATACAATTGAGTTTATATCTTGCAATTTTGACTATTTCTCACAACTGCGAGTTTATATCTCACAACTCTGACTTAATTTCTCACAATTGTGAGTTTAGGTCTCGCAATTCTGAATATTTCTCACAATTGTACGTTTATATCTCGCAATTCTGACTTTATTTCATACAATTGAGTTTATATCTCGCAATTCTAACTTTTTTTTCACAATTGTACGTTTATATCTCGCAATTCTGACTTTATTTCATACAATTGAGTTTATATCTCGCAATTCTGACTTTTTTTTCACAATTGCAAGTTTATATCTCGCAATTCTGACTATTTCTCACAATTGTACATTTATATCTCGCAATTCTGACTTTATTTCTCACAATTGTGCGTTTATATCTCGCAATTCTGACTTTATTTCACAATTGCAAGTTTATATCTCGCAATTCTGACTATTTCTCACAATTGCAAGTTTATATCTCGCAATTCTGACTTTATTTCTCACAATTGCAAGTTTATATCTCGCAATTCTGACTATTTCTCACAATTGTACATTTATATCTCGCAATTCTGACTTTATTTCACAATTGCAAGTTTATATCTCGCAATTCTGACTTTATTTCACAATTGCAAGTTTATATCTCGCAATTCTGACTTTATTTCTCACAATTGTGCGTTTATATCTCGCAATTCTGACTTTATTTCTCACAATTGCAAGTTTATATCTCGCAATTCTGACTTTATTTCTCACAATTGCAAGTTTATATCTCGCAATTCTGACTATTTCTCACAATTGTACGTTCATATCTCGCAATTCTGACTATTTCTCACAATTGTACGTTCATATCTCGCAATTCTGACTTTATTTCTCACAATTGTACGTTCATATCTCGCAATTCTGACTTTATTTCTCACAATTGCAAGTTTATATCTCGCAATTCTGACTTTATTTCTCACAATTGCAAGTTTATATCTCGCAATTCTGACTATTTCTCACAATTGTACGTTCATATCTCGCAATTCTGACTTTATTTCTCACAATTGCAAGTTTATATCTCGCAATTCTGACTATTTCTCACAATTGTACGTTCATATCTCGCAATTCTGACTTTATTTCTCACAATTGCAAGTTCATATCTCGCAATTCTGACTATTTCTCACAATTGTACGTTTATATCTCGCAATTCTGACTATTTCTCACAATTGTACGTTCATATCTCGCAATTCTGACTATTTCTCACAATTGTACGTTCATATCTCGCAATTCTGACTATTTCTCACAATTGTACGTTCATATCTCGCAATTCTGACTATTTCTCACAATTGTACGTTCATATCTCGCAATTCTGACTTTATTTCTCACAATTGCAAGTTTATATCTCGCAATTCTGACTATTTCTCACAATTGTACGTTCATATCTCGCAATTCTGACTATTTCTCACAATTGTACGTTTATATCTCGCAATTCTGACTTTATTTCTCACAATTGCAAGTTTATATCTCGCAATTCTGACTATTTCTCACAATTGTACGTTCATATCTCGCAATTCAGACTTTATTTCTTACAATTGTACGTTTATATCTCGCAATTCTGACTTTATTTCATACAATTGAGTTTATATCTCGCAATTCTGACTTTTTTTTCACAATTGCAAGTTTATATCTTGCAATTCTGCCTTTATTTCTCACAACTGTAAGTTTATATCTCGCAATTCTGACTTTATTTCTCACAACTGTAAGTTTATATCTCGCAATTCTGACTTTATTTCATACAATTGAGTTTATATCTTGCAATTTTGACTATTTCTCACAACTGCGAGTTTATATCTCACAACTCTGACTTAATTTCTCACAATTGTGAGTTTAGGTCTCGCAATTCTGAATATTTCTCACAATTGTACGTTTATATCTCGCAATTCTGACTTTATTTCTCACAATTGAGTTTATATCTCGCAATTCTGACTTATTTTCACAATTGCAAGTTTATATCTCGCAATTCTGACTTTATTTCTCACAATTGTAGGTTCATATCTCACAATTCTGACTTTTTTTCACAACTGCAAGTTTATATCTCGCAATTCTGACTTATTTTCACAATTGCAAGTTTATATCTCGCAATTCTGACTATTTCTCACAATTGTACGTTCATATCTCGCAATTCTGACTATTTCTCACAATTGTACGTTCATATCTCGCAATTCTGACTATTTCTCACAATTGTACGTTCATATCTCGCAATTCTGACTTTATTTCTCACAATTGTACGTTCATATCTCGCAATTCTGACTTTATTTCTCACAATTGCAAGTTTATATCTCGCAATTCTGACTTTATTTCTCACAATTGCAAGTTTATATCTCGCAATTCTGACTTTATTTCTCACAACTGTACGTTCATATCTCGCAATTCTGACTATTTCTCACAATTGTACGTTCATATCTCGCAATTCTGAATATTTCTCACAATTGTACGTTCATATCTCGCAATTCTGAATATTTCTCACAATTGTACGTTTATATCTCGCAATTCTGACTTTATTTCTCACAATTGCAAGTTTATATCTCGCAATTCTGACTTTATTTCTCACAACTGTACGTTCATATCTCGCAATTCTGACTATTTCTCACAATTGTACGTTCATATCTCGCAATTCTGACTATTTCTCACAATTGCAAGTTTATATCTCGCAATTCTGACTATTTCTCACAATTGTACGTTCATATCTCGCAATTCTGACTTTATTTCATACAATTGAGTTTATATCTCGCAATTCTGACTTTTTTTTCACAATTGCAAGTTTATATCTTGCAATTCTGCCTTTATTTCTCACAACTGTAAGTTTATATCTCGCAATTCTGACTTTATTTCTCACAAATGCAAGTTTATATCTCGCAATTCTGTCTTTATTTCTCACAAATGCAAGTTTATATCTCGCAATTCTGACTTTATTTCATACAATTGAGTTTATATCTTGCAATTTTGACTATTTCTCACAACTGCGAGTTTATATCTCACAACTCTGACTTAATTTCTCACAATTGTGAGTTTAGGTCTCGCAATTCTGAATATTTCTCACAATTGTACGTTTATATCTCGCAATTCTGACTTTATTTCTCACAATTGTAGGTTCATATCTCACAATTCTGACTTTATTTCATACAATTGAGTTTATATCTCGCAATTCTGACTTATTTTCACAATTGCAAGTTTATATCTCGCAATTCTGACTTTATTTCTCACAATTGTAGGTTCATATCTCACAATTCTGACTTTTTTTCACAATTGCAAGTTTATATCTCGCAATTCTGACTATTTCTCACAATTGTACATTTATATCTCGCAATTCTGACTTTATTTCACAATTGCAAGTTTATATCTCGCAATTCTGACTTTATTTCTCACAATTGTGCGTTTATATATCGCAATTCTGACTATTTCTCACAATTGCAAGTTTATATCTCGCAATTCTGACTATTTCTCACAATTGCAAGTTTATATCTCGCAATTCTGACTATTTCTCACAATTGCAAGTTTATATCTCGCAATTCTGACTTTATTTCTCACAATTGCAAGTTTATATCTCGCAATTCTGACTTTATTTCTCACAATTGCAAGTTTATATCTCGCAATTCTGACTATTTCTCACAATTGTACGTTCATATCTCGCAATTCTGACTTTATTTCTCACAATTGCAAGTTTATATCTCGCAATTCTGACTTTATTTCTCACAATTGTGCGTTTATATCTCGCAATTCTGACTTTATTTCTCACAATTGCAAGTTTATATCTCGCAATTCTGACTTTATTTCTCACAATTGCAAGTTTATATCTCGCAATTCTGACTATTTCTCACAATTGTACGTTCATATCTCGCAATTCTGACTATTTCTCACAATTGTACGTTCATATCTCGCAATTCTGACTTTATTTCTCACAATTGTACGTTCATATCTCGCAATTCTGACTATTTCTCACAATTGTACGTTCATATCTCGCAATTCTGACTATTTCTCACAATTGTACGTTCATATCTCGCAATTCTGACTATTTCTCACAATTGTACGTTCATATCTCGCAATTCTGACTTTATTTCTCACAATTGCAAGTTTATATCTTGCAATTCTGACTATTTCTCACAATTGTACGTTCATATCTCGCAATTCAGACTTTATTTCTTACAATTGTACGTTTATATCTCGCAATTCTGACTTTATTTCATGCAATTGAGTTTATATCTCGCAATTCTGACTTTTTTTTCACAATTGCAAGTTTATATCTTGCAATTTTGACTTTGTTTCTCACAACTGCGAGTTTATATCTTGCAATTTTGACTTTATTTCTCACAATTGCAAGTTTATATCTCGCAATCCCGACTTTATTTCTCACAATTGCGAGTTTATATCTCACAACTCTGACTTCATTTCTCACAATTGTGAGTTTAGGTCTCGCAATTCTTTAATTCTTGCATTTGAGTTTATGTCTTGAAATTCTGACTTTATTTCTCACAACTGGAGGTTTATATCTCGTAAGTGTGAGTTTATATCACACAATTCTGACTATTTTTTGCAATTGCGAGTTTATATCTCACAATTTTGACTTTATTTATCGCAAATGCCAGTTTATATCTCGCAATTCTGACCTAATTTCTCATTTGTATCTCACAATTGCAAGTTTATATCACAATTGTGAGTTTATATCACACACTTCTTACTTTATTTCTCGCAATTGTGTTTATATCTTGCAATTTTGACTTAATTTCTTGCAATTGCAAGTTTCTCACAATTCTGACTTTATTTCTTGCAGTTGCAAGTTTAGATCTCGCAATTCTGACTTAATTTCTCATTTGTATCTCACAATTGCAGTTTTAGATCTTGCAATTGTGAGCTTATATCTTGCAATTCTGACTTTATTCCTCACAATTGTGAGTTTATATCTCACAATTTTACATTTTATTTATCGCAATTGCGAGTTTATAACTCACAATTCTGACTTTACTTCTTGCCATTGTGAGTTTATATCTCACAATTTTGACTTTATTTCTCACAATTGTAGGTTCATATCTCACAATTCTGACTTTTTTTTCACAATTGCAAGTTTATATCTCGCAATTCTGACTATTTCTCACAATTGTACATTTATATCTCGCAATTCTGACTTTATTTCACAATTGCAAGTTTATATCTCGCAATTCTGACTTTATTTCTCACAATTGTGCGTTTATATCTCGCAATTCTGACTATTTCTCACAATTGCAAGTTTATATCTCGCAATTCTGACTATTTCTCACAATTGCAAGTTTATATCTCGCAATTCTGACTATTTCTCACAATTGCAAGTTTATATCTCGCAATTCTGACTATTTCTCACAATTGCAAGTTTATATCTCGCAATTCTGACTTTATTTCTCACAATTGCAAGTTTATATCTCGCAATTCTGACTATTTCTCACAATTGTACGTTCATATCTCGCAATTCTGACTTTATTTCTCACAATTGTACGTTTATATCTCGCAATTCTGACTTTATTTCTCACAATTGCAAGTTTATATCTCGCAATTCTGACTTTATTTCTCACAATTGCAAGTTTATATCTCGCAATTCTGACTATTTCTCACAATTGTACGTTCATATCTCGCAATTCTGACTATTTCTCACAATTGTACGTTCATATCTCGCAATTCTGACTATTTCTCACAATTGTACGTTCATATCTCGCAATTCTGACTATTTCTCACAATTGTACGTTCATATCTCGCAATTCTGACTTTATTTCTCACAATTGCAAGTTTATATCTCGCAATTCTGACTATTTCTCACAATTGTACGTTCATATCTCGCAATTCAGACTTTATTTCTTACAATTGTACGTTTATATCTCGCAATTCTGACTTTATTTCATGCAATTGAGTTTATATCTCGCAATTCTGACTTTTTTTTCACAACTGCGAGTTTATATCTTGCAATTTTGACTTTATTTCTCACAATTGCAAGTTTATATCTCGCAATCCCGACTTTATTTCTCACAATTGCGAGTTTATATCTCACAACTCTGACTTCATTTCTCACAATTATGAGTTTAGGTCTCGCAATTCTTTAATTCTTGCATTTGAGTTTATGTCTTGAAATTCTGACTTTATTTCTCACAACTGGAGGTTTATATCTCGTAAGTGTGAGTTTATATCACGCAATTCTGACTATTTTTTGCAATTGCGAGTTTATATCTCACAATTTTGACTTTATTTCTCATTTGTATCTCACAATTGCAAGTTTATATCACAATTGTGAGTTTATATCACACACTTCTTACTTTATTTCTCGCAATTGTGTTTATATCTTGCAATTTTGACTTAATTTCTTGCAATTGCAAGTTTCTCACAATTCTGACTTTATTTCTTGCAGTTGCAAGTTTAGATCTCGCAATTCTGACTTAATTTCTCATTTGTATCTCACAATTGCAGTTTTAGATCTTGCAATTGTGAGCTTATATCTTGCAATTCTGACTTTATTTCTCACAATTGTGAGTTTATATCTCACAATTTTACATTTTATTTATCGCAATTGCGAGTTTATAACTCACAATTCTGACTTTACTTCTTGCCATTGTGAGTTTATATCTCACAATTTTGACTTTATTTCTCATTTGTATCTCGCAATTGCAAGTTTTACATCAGGCAATTCTGACTTAATTTCTCACAATTGCAAATCTGACTTTGTAACTCCCAATTGTGAGTTTTTAAGTTTATAATTCTGACTTTATAACTTGAAAATCTATATGCAGCAATTCTGACTTTTTTTACATGCAACTGCAAGTTTATATCTTACAATTCTGAGAAAAAAGTCAGAATTGCGAGATATAAACTTCGATTATATCATGCAATTCTGACTTAAAGGTTGTATCAGCGATTTCTAGCCTAAAACATAAAGTGTAAATTTCAGCTGACCTTTCTTTACGATCCGCTCGCTGCTTGCCCCATAAATTGTCTGTGAAAAAAACGCGTCTCTCTGGTCAGCCTAGGGTCCGAGATATGCCAAAAAAAACAATCGGCACTACCAACCTTTCCACAGATAAACAAACAGTGTTCCAACCAATCAGCGTCAGGGGTTTGGTGTTGTGGACTTTCCTACTGGTGCAGGGATGTGAGGGAGGCGGAGCGAAAGTCCACAACACCAAACCCCTGACGCTGATTGGTTGGAACACTGTTTGTTTATCTGTGGAAAGGTTGGTAGTGCCGATTGTTTTTTTGGCATATCTCGGACCCTAGGCTGACCAGAGAGATGCGTTTTTTTCACAGACAATTTATGGGGCAGGCAGCAAGCGGATCGTGATGAAAGGTCAGCTGAATTTGACACTTTATGTTTCAGGCTAGAATTTCTCACAATTGCAAGTTTATATTTAGCAATTCTGACTTTCTGTAACTCGCAATTGTGAGATTATATCCAGCAATTTTGACTTCATTTCTCGTAATTGCAAGTTTATATATAAAAGCAATTGTGAAAAAAGGTCAGAATTGCTAGGTACAAACATGCAGTTCTGAGAAAAAGTCAGTATTGTGAGTTTATAATATATCTCGCAATTCTGACTTTATTACTTACAATTGCAAGTTTATATCTCACAATTCTGAAAAAAATAATTCAGAATTGTGAGATAAAAAGTCGCAATTACCTTTTTTTCATTTTTAATCCAGTGGCGGAAATGGCCTTCCATAAGATTTTGTTCCTCTCCTGCCCACTCCAGGAAAAAAACTGCTATAATTTGTCCCACCTGTGACTTTCACATTTTGTCCGACTCACAAAAAACAGCAGGTAGAGGTCTACTTGAATTTTCAGTACCTCTCCTGTAAGATTCTGTTCCAGTCTGGTGCCATAGTATATTTTTTCCTATTATCCCCCTCTCCACACACACACATTTTCCCTCCCACACTTAGCAATTCAAAAGTTGTGCCATGCTGCGGACACTCATGTCCAACTCAAAAGTCTTTATTACCCCCTGCCCACCACAATGGTTTGGTTCTTGTGCCAGAGCTTGGTTGGACTAATCTGGGAGAAAAAATGAATTTCATTTTCAGAAAAAATTAAAAGCCGTTCAGTGTAACATGGCTTTGGTAGATCGTCCAAATCAACCTGAAATTCAGCATATCGACACCATATTGCCAAGTAGTCTCTTTTTTTTTTAAAGTTCTCCTGTGAAGACTAGGATGCATATGATATTGTGGTTTCTATCATTTATGTCATTCTTATTCAGGACTCTTTTCACACCTCTCAACACGCTGTACGATTTGAGGTGTCATTCATGTCTGTAGCACAAACAGTACAGTATGAGATAAAAAAAAAAAACACCAAAGCAGCTGACAAATGCTCAAAATACATCAACCAGACACAAATGACGTCATAAATAAAAACACGCGTTTTAAATCCGTCATCCCTAAAGATCAAACAGCTCCGGAGGTCGGCATAATGTCAGGAAAGTTCTCAGAGTAGTTCTCAGCACTTCAATATTGACTTTGCAAAGCCAGAAGCCTGATTTCATCTCTCAGAGAGAAGCGGCATAAGCCCCCGTGCCCCTGATACAAACACTCCACTGTTTGAAGGTAAGACACATCTGAGGATTTCACAACAACAGAGCCTGGGAGTTTGAAGAGGACCTGCAGGTCACGCAACTCTAAATCTCCTGTTTGTTCTGCACAGGCAAACACTTAAAAAAAGCACTAAAGTCTTCCAGCAACCAAACACTGTGACGTGCCTTTCAAGTAGGAAAATCAACGAGAGGTTTGATTTCCTTGGAACGGCAGCAAGTGCCTTTAGATGTGCTTTTAGCTGTCTGCATTATGCGCATGACAATGCTAACGCTGATCACAAAACGAGCCGCAAGGTTCTTGAAAAGAACAACAAACAAAAAGCGCACGTTCAACCTTGAGAAACTGCTGCGACGCACATATTTCGCATAAGAAAGAAGTTCAGATGAGTATCGTTCCAGAATAAATATTATGCTGAATCACCTTTCACCATTACAAATGAAATCATCAGCTAGACACGACTGCTCGGAGCAATTTGTATTCTGTTGTCCCGCCACCGCGCAGGCCGTTCTCTTGGGGAAACAGGTCATATCTTACCATAGTCAGTGACCGATTTGGGGGCCCTCATCTCTGTGTCTGTATTTCGCTTCTTGTTCTTTGATTTCCAGGCGTGGTACACCTTCAGGCGACGATGAAATTCTTCTCGGCACGCCGCCAACAACTCTATATCTACAAGGGTGAGAGATTACATAGTCAATACTGCACTGTCATGTTTAGAGTTTCACATGATTCTTCATTTTTAAGTGGTCAGGCTCATGAACCATAAACAAGGAACAACTGCTTTAAAGCTTGTCTATGTTTAATTAAAAGTAGACAATAAGATATTGCTAGCTTAAAGGATTAATTCTCTCCTGAATTAAAATGTCCTGATAATTTACTCTAAAATTTAAAATACTCATGCCTTTCTTCAGGTTTTTGAGGAAAATATTCCAGGATTTTTCTCCATATCGTGGACTTCAAAGGGGATCAGTGTGTTGAAGGTCCAATTGCAGCTTCAAAAGTCTCTACCCAATCCTAGCCGAGGAATAAGGGTCTTATTTAGCGAAACAATCTGTCATTTTCTAAAATGCATGTTTTGCACTAGCTCAGCAATTCTCATATACAACTTTATGTATTACACAATCATGTTGGAAAGGTCACACATAGTTTGTTCTTCATCTGTGTATTTTGGTTCATTTTCTTCTCCAACTTCAAAATCGCCCAACATCAACTATGTTTTTTACCTACAACATCGTTGACTTCCCTTGCACCTTTGCTTTGTAAACACTGGGTCGGTACTTCCGTCTACGTCACCCTTGACCTTTCCAACATGAAGTCAAGTTAGTGCAAGATGAGCATTTGTGGTTAAAAAGTATATACATTTTTATTTTCCTTTAGAAAATGACCAACCGTTTTGGTAGATCAGACCCTAATTCCTAGGTTAGGATTGTGTAGAGCCCTTCAAAGCTGCATTGAAACTCTAATTTGGACCTTCAACCCATTGGTTCCCATTGAAGTCCACTACACTCAAATAAAGGTGCTTTACGATGCCATAGAAGAGCCTTTTTTGTTTAAATCACTGGTCTCAAACTCAATTCCTGGAGGGCCACAGCTTTGCACAGTTTAGCTCCAAACCTAATCAAAGACACCTGATCCAGCTAATCAAGGTCTTCGGGATTACTAAAAACTTCCGAGCAGGTTGTGAGTTGGAGCTGGTTGGAGTTAAACTCTGTAGAGCTGAGGCCCTCCAGGAATTGAGTTTACGACCTCTAGTTTAAATGTTTCAATAAACAACTTAAACATCTGAAGAACCTTTCTGTTTCACAAAAGGTTCTTTGTGGTGAAAGAAGGTTCTTCAGGTTATAAAAAGGAAGAAAGAGATAGTTCTTTAAAAACCTTTGACTGAATGGTTCTTTGTGAAACCAAAATGGTTCTTCTATGGCATCGCTGTGAATAACCTTTTAAAGCACCAAGAGTGTATATGGAGAAAAATCCTGGAATGTTTTCCTCAAAAACCTTAATATCTTTTCAACTGAAGAATGAAAGACATGAACACCTTGGATGACATGGGGGTGAGTAAATTATCAGGAAGTTTTAAGCTTTTAAAATCTGTACAGTATGTCTTTCCATCTCCAATAGAATACAAAATTAGAGGTTTATCAGAATGTCTTAGCTCAGGGGTGTCCAAACATGTTCCTGGCAAGCCACTGCTCTGCAGAGTTTAGCTCCAATCTGATTAAACACAACTGAATCAAAATAACCAAAGTCTTCAGACTCAAATGTGTTGGAGCAAAACTCTCCAAGAGCAGGATTGAACACCCCTGTCACAGCTGCTGTTTTTCATACAATAAAGTGAATATTTATAGGGAATGTCAAGTTCCCAAAAAGTATTATAATAAAAGCAGTCCACATGACTTGTGCACTATATTCACTATAGTTATTATTCAAGTTATACGGCAGCTTTGAGTAATGCCCTCAGGCAGATCCTCAAATCTCTTTAGTGAACGTGCATATTCAAGCTTTGAATATTCATGACCACAAAGTAGAGCTACTTCAGAAGGGTAATCATTGAACAACAACAAAGAATAGTCTTATATCGTACTTTTTGGTCCTTATGGCCCATAATCACTGACTACTAGGGGGCAGCCCTACAAAATACAATGAGAAGAGGTTTGGTCAACCAAAATTTCATTAGCCACTTAGTTGCAGAAAAAAAAATCCAAAGGAATTTGTAAAGTCACGCAGTCCTTGATGGACAGATTGTTAATGGCTGGTCTATGTGGTAATCCAAACGCTCACCTATCCTTCACTGACCTCAAATATGGATTTTAATCTGAAATATGCAAGTAGTAGCAACTTTACATTGCTAATGTTAACCTAGAAAAATGTGTGCTATTCAAGTGTTTGTATGGAGTGTGGAAACTAAATAGTAGTGTGCTCATTGCATGACAGATGGAGGCGCTGGTGCAGTCACTTGCTCTTAAAATACTCTGTCATTTTTGGTCATACAGATAAGTAATACATCTTTCGAATCTGTAAAGATTCGAAATTTGTGTGTGCTCTGAATAGCAATAAAATGTTGCGCTTTTGCAAAAAAAAATGAAAGCAAGCAGGATGCGGTTTCTGCTGACTTGGTCTCTTTTAAGCCGAAAACAAAGAAAGCACTAGTTTATCAATAAATTAATAAAATGTTAATGTAGTCTCCTTGCTGTTTTTCCCTGACACATTCATACTTTTAATATCTGCCACTGCTGGCAAGCTTTGTTGTGTGCTTGAGCGCTTATTAGGCTATGTAGGCAATTAAATGATTATTATTATGATTTATATGGTTTATTAATAAACATATGACTAACAGTTGATTAATGCTTAAAATGTTGACTAGAAAAATCTTTAGTCGAGGGCAGCCCTAGTATTTCGTTGTTCTGTGGAAAAGAGCAGACAGAACATTCTGCCAAGCATCTGATTATTAGTTAATTATGACATAATTCATTTTGGCGTGAATTATTCCTTTGAGTCAAGACAAAAATTAAACCAACATGACAGACCAGAAAGCCAGTAAAGCACAAAAAGGAGTGAAGTCTTTGTGATTAATGGTTCAACCTGCATAAAAGACAAATAAATATATCTGCAAATAAAAAGCAAGCTACAAAATCAGTCACTCTGAAAAAGCTGCACTCTCATCATCCCCATCATAGTAGTTTTCCATCTTCAAAATATTACATGCTACTCCCTCGATCTTCAAAAATATTACATATCAGTCTCCAATTTCCAAAATGACATGCTTTTTGACATGAACAGCTTCAGGTGAGCAGGAAGTTCTGCGATCAGATCGAGGGAGCTGATTGCTCTTACCACAGGAGGTGTTGATGGCGTCTCGCAGCTCAGCGTACTTCCACTTGCTCAGGTCGTACTTCTTCACCCCAGCTGCTACCTTGTTGGCCTGCACCTGCGCACCCCTGAAATTGCACAGAGGAGGAACAATTTTGAGTTTTTCTTAGTATCATATTTCTTCGTAGGCAAAGGTTCTGATCCATCTCCTAAGCTCCTGCTACCAGCTGCTAAACGTTCCCTAGGCCACAGCACAATCAGATGATTAATTGGCCTTCTGCTTATGTGGAGATACATTCTCTCAGAAACGTGTAATGACATGGAAATAGCACGGATCATGCCAAATTAACACCTCACTGAGCAAATTAGATGCAGCCTTGGCAACACTGAGCTGTAACAGTGAGGGTGGTTAATGGCGGTTAACGATGGTTAATGGTGAGCGAGGGAGAGGCCACACGTGAGCTCTGCGAGGGTTTTTGCAATCTTGACTCCCACAGTGCAGAGAGCTCTAAGCCAATCAGAGCATGGATTGTCTTCTTCTTTACTAAACACGCACAAGATTTGTGAGGAGTCTGTAGAGCAATGGCAAAAACATCACCACCCTGATTGTGATCCTAATAGCACCACTAAATACAATACAATTACAAGGCTTGGGTACAATGTGATCACGACTGTTAGCATGTGGATTTCTGATATGGTTTTAGGTGGTCCTGGATGGCTGAAGAAATAAACAAATAAAAAAATTAAAAACTGGGATGTACATTTGGTAATACCACTGTCACAGTCTAACTAGTCTTTTTGTGCAGAGAGCTATAGAGCAGTGTTGTTTTCGTCAACGATGACGATGACGAAATCATTTCGTTGACGCCACTTTTTTTTCATGACGATAACGAGACGATGACGAGATAAAAATGGCTCGTTGATGACTAAAACATGACGAGACGTGTGTGAGTTTTCGTTGACGAGATGAGAATAGACGAAAATGTTAGTGGGTGGTCCGTCAGATGTTTAAAATGCATGACATTTCTGCTTATTGTGCATGCCAATTAAAACCTAAAAAGTATCTGCCACTATGGCAAGCCATTTTAACATTAAATACTCTTTGTCATACTTGTATGGCAAGCGTTTTAGCATTCTATCCATGTTTGGTTACGCCCACCACCTGGCGTGCAGCGCACAACGTGCTCAACACGTCACATTGTTGTCACTCAGACAGACAGACGATTAACCATGATGGCGGCAGTTTGCACACAGGGTGATCACAAACGGCGAGAGGACCTATGGGTGTATTTCAAATATATGTCTTTTATGTCTAAAACCATTCCTTCATTATTGTAATTATTGGTGAAAATAGTCGATCCGGAAGCTCACATTGTGTTGGAACTACAGATCTGCTATTTTCACAACTTATAAGTGACACTACCCAACAGCAAAATACTTACTGAACCTACATTAATTTGTTAAAAGACTACTTTTTCCCCCTTTTTTGACTAAAACTAGACTAAAACCTTTTTGACTTTTCGTCGACTAAAATTGGACTAAAACTATCACATATAGAATTGACTAAAATTTGACTAAAACTAATAAGCATTTTAGTCCAAAAGACTAAGACTAAATCTAAGATGGTTGTCAAAAACAACACTGCTATAGAGTTTGTTATTTAAACTGACCAAACGCATCCAAATTTAGCTGTTTTAAAAGTAGACAATTGAAAATAGAAATTCAAAGTAAATCCAATTTAATGAGGTAACATTTTACGTGCGAAGCTGTGCTAGTGCAAACAAGCCTGTGCATGAGGAGAGAAATATTCAACCATTTAAGTGGATACAAACTAGATGTGTTTTAAGAAAATGTCAGTGCTGTTTGCTTGTGACAAACTGGTTGTGAGTAGTTTCCAGGGCAATATGTGTTTGCTAAGGTGTTCTGAGAAGTTTCTAAAGGGAATCCCAGGTATTAAGACTTGTATGGCCTTGTAAGACTTGTAATATAAATGTAAATAGTGGCTCTTACTGAAATACGTAGTAGAAAACCATGAAAGATTTACGTTAAAGATTTAATCCACAATCCATGTTTTGTACATATTTTGGACTATGGGGGCACCATTATTGCGATGACGTGAAATGGTTGCACTCTGTGAGCTACTGCTACTACATGTTGCTATTAACTCGGAAAATAAAATACTGATGCGATGCCCACAGCTACCGAAAGAGCCAACAGATGGTGATGGATATAAGTGTAGGCTTAAACCAAATGCTAAACTATCAATTTTCTCCACATGGAGTCTAAACGCCCCTAGATACTGAGTGAAATCCACACTGAGAAACTCTTCAATGGCTGTGGTGTCATGACAAGCATCGGCATGTTTACATCCTGCCAGGATGGCTTCTAGCATTTCTTGTCTCTGTCATTTGTAAGCTCATTCAGTAGCTGTGGTCTACTAAAAGCTTCAAAGGCATCAGGGCTAAAGTGGAGAGAACAAAGACGCAGGTCTTTAGGAAGTTTTTTTTTTTTTTGCCCACAGGAATTTTCCCATTCTTTTCTCCTCTTGTCGCTAGGAAAGCAGTGAAGACTTACATCGCTACTCTTGTTGCCCTTAGGCTGAATCTTACAACCAAAAGCCACACAATGTGGTAAAAATAGCAACATACAAGTCTTAATAGTAGGTAGTATAGACATTGTTAAAACAGTCCATGTGTGTGGTAAAAATAGCAACATACAAGTCTTAATAGTAGGTAGTATAGACATTGTTAAAACAGTCCATGTGTCATCAGTGGTTCAACCGTAATGTTATGAAGCAACCAGAATACTTTTTGTGCACAAAAAAAAACTAAAGTACAGATGTGTCATGGTACTCTCATTATCACGCATCTACGACTGACACGGAAGAGAAGAAATTGTTGAACAAAGTCATTATTTTTCTTTTCTTTGCACACAAAAAGTATTCTCTTAAATTTATAACATTACGGTTGAACCACTGATGTCACATGGACTATTTTAATGACTATTTTAGTCCTTTCTGGACCTTGAATGTGTCAGTTGTGTTGCCGTCTATGCAGGCTCAGAAAGCTCTCGGATTTCATCAAATATACCTTAATTTGTGTTCGGAATATGAACGAAGGTCTTACAGGTTTGGAATGACTTGAGGGTGAGTAATTAATGACAGCATTTTCATTCTATTAGCGTGTTATTGGGGTGTTCTGGGTAGTTGCTGTGACTTTCTGTGACTCAGGTCCCTTCTATGTGATTTTCTTTTACAGCCTGATCTGAATTCGTCCTAAACCTCAAACCCCAAGTATACTGGTGTGAGGAATAATAACGATGCTATGATAAGCACTGCTAATGAAGAACTCTGATAACCTTACGTGAGATTGTTGTTTGATTAGGTGACTTCAATAACAGGCTCATAATTCCCATCCTACTTAAGAAAGACCTGCAATCTACCGAGCCAAATCACTTCCACAGAAGACAATTATTCTAGTACCCGAGGCCAAGATTCTAAAGTCATAAAGTGATGTCACCCCACAGCCTTAAAGCAAACTTTCTCATATAAAAGCAGTGACAGGAGTCCCAGAAGAGACGGAGGGCTGTCAGTGTGAGCGGTGAGTGTGTGTCTGGGAGGAGCTCTTGCATGGCTGAACATGGTGACACTGGATGTAGGGACACTCTGTCGACTCTGACAGCTGTGAAGAGCAAAGCTGCTTAACGTAGACCCTGCGAGAGAAGTCACTGAACCAGCAACCCTGCTGATTAACCCACTCATACAGGTGTAAGCGGAGTGCTAACACAAACACACAGAGGAACAGAAAAGAAATGTCTACACTAGTGCTGGGGAAGCTACTCATAACTACAATCAAGCAAGCATTAAAAAAAGTAATTACTACATTACAAACTAATACCAAAAAGTACTGAACTAACAGTTGAGGTCAAAAGTTTACATTCCCCTTTCAGAATCTGCAAAATGTTAATTATTTTACCAAAATAGGAGGGATAATACAAAATGCATGTTATTGTTTATGTAGTACTGACCTGAATAAGATATTTCACATAAAAGATGTTTACATACAGTCCACAAGAGAAAACAACAGTTGAATTTAGAAAAATGACCCGTTCAAAAGCTTACATCCCCTTGATTCTTAATACTGTGTTTATACCTGAGTAATCCACAGCTGTGTTTTTTTTAATTTTTTTATTTAACAATAGTTCACGAGTCCCTTGTTTGTCCTGAACAGTTAAACTGCCTGCCATTCTTAAGAAAAATCCTTCAGGTCCCACACATTCTTTTGTATTTGAAACCTTTCCAACAATGACTGTATTTTGAGATCCATCTTTTTATACTGAGGATAACTGATGGACTCATATGCAACTATTACAGAAGGTTCAAATGCTCCAGAAGGAAAACCATGCATTAAGAGCTGGGGGTGAAAACGTTTGCACAGAATGGAGATGTGTACATTTTTCTTATTTTGCCTAAATATCTTTTTTTTTTTTTTTAGCCCTGCCCTTTAGAAGCTACAGAATATAGTTACATGTTTCCCAGGAGTTAAATTAAGTTAAATTTACCCTAATATTCAAATTTAAAAAGTTTTCACCCCCAGCTCTTAATGCATTGTTTTTCCTTCTGAAGTATCAGTGAGCGTTTGAACCTTCTGTAAGTTGCATATGAGTCCTTCAGTTGTCCTCAATGTGAAAAGATTGATGTCAAATCATACAGTCATTGTTGGTAAGAGTTCAAATACACAAAAATGCTGAAAAAACAAAAAAATTGTGGGACCTGAATTTTTCAGAAGAAATGAACAACTATCACTAAACAAAAAAAAAAACAAAACAGCTGTGAATCATTCAGGTAACAACAGTGTTAAGAATCAAGCGTATGTAAATTTTTGAACGGGGTCATATTTATAAATTCAACTATTATGTGAATGTCTTTTATGTGAAATATCTTATTCAGTTCAGTACTAAATAAAAAATAACATGCATTTTGTATGATCCTTTATATTTTGGTAAAATAATGAACATTTAACACAAGAATTGCATACACAGGTGTATGTAAACTTTTGACCTCAACTGTATATTGTTACAAAAGATTTCTAATTTCATATAAATGCTGTTTCTACAAAAATATTAATAAGTGCCACCATTTTCTAGACTGATAAGTAAACAAAAGTGTCTGAGGCTGCATTTTGCCATAATCTGTTTGCCGTTGTCATTTGGTTTGATATTTTATGCAAAGCAATGACATTCATACATTTTAAGCACTGCTTAAAGCTTTCAGCAACTACAGCATTCAGCAGAAAATAGAATATGTAAAATTCTGCAACTGAACTGTGCAAACTAAATCTCTAAAATTATTATTATATAAATATAAGTAGAGTTAGTAGGACCATTGCTTCTGCTTACTCGCTGGCTTACTCCACAGAACTGGTAAACTGCCATATGGGGCATTTCCTAAGTGATGTGCAGAGAAAACCAAACAGGCTGATTTTTTATTGTGACAGATTTCCTTCTGCTATAAGCTAATTGAAACTGATGACTCCAGATGACAGCACAAGGAGAATCATTAACATGCTGCAACAAAATTCTCTCTCCCTTTAAAGCGACCCTTTTCAGTAAACACTAAGACGTAAACCTAGTTTCTTTCTCAAGTACCATCATCCAGAGTTGAAAATGTTCATGGTGAGAGCTTGAGACATGCATAAATCTAATATATATTGCGAGGCAACATAAGTAAATGGAAATAGGGTTGTTGAGCTCCAAGCACAAACAGAAAAAGGAAATAAAAACGAAATGGATCAATACCTATAAGAGACTCCTAAAACTTTTACATTTTCTGAGGAAAACATGAGTGGTGCTTGAGTGTAAAGAAAAATTGATGCCACAACACTTGAGTGTTCTGAGTGGCATATACATTGTATATTGTGTTCTACCTTAAGTGCTTTAAAAGTTTTCTTTGCGTACAAAAAGTATTCTCACAGCTTCATAAAATTATGGTTGAACCACTGATGTCACATGAACCATTTTAAAGAGCAGGTCATATGTTTGTAAGTACGACTGATACGTTATGTGTACATTTTCAAGTATCAAATTTTTTGTGCTAATATGTGATGTATACATAGTGCAGCTTTAGGTTTCCAGGTAAACCACAAAATTACTTTTACTGAAATAGTTCTGATAATTCTCTGTGAACCCACTATTTCCTAAGAATGTTTCAATTAACGTAGACTGGCGTGGTTATAAGTACTTTGTTGAATAACAAAGAAAGTAACTTAGAAATTCTTTGGTTTAAAACTGTATTGTTTCATCAGTTTCCGACAGCACTCGCTTAACATATCCACCATTATTGTTTTGTTAAGTGTTTACAGTTTAGCAGCTAAACTTTAGCTGTGGGCATGATTCGCTTGCATAAGTGTTCAACAAAATGTTTTTGTCATTATTTTAAGAACAGATTGGAGCACTATATTATTGTTTTGTGTAAAAGTGCATGCTCAGGGTTGCCAAGTTTTTACAACAAAACACACAGAATTGCTACCAAAAACTAGCCCAATGACATTTCGAGGGCGGTCACCCATTAAAAATTGCATTCTGGGGTCTAAAATACATGCTTTTTGTCAGGGTTCCCCTGGTTAATTCGCATTCCTGGGCTAAATATGACGCTACTGGGGTCGCTTCAACCCGAGACGTCATAAACCAGCACAGATTTGGCAACGCAATCACAATAGAGACAGAGCACAGACTTTGTATTGTGGGATGCTGACTCCTTGTCATTTCTGATTTATAACAAAAAACAGAACAATGTCTAAAAGCTGTTATGTCACAAGGTGTACATTAAACAAGATAAAAAACACAAAACTACATTTAAGCTGTCGACCCCCAAAAAATGTGTGTTTAAGGGCATAAATAGATGTCAGGTTATTTCACGTTGGGCCATTCAGTTGGATCATTTCTCCAACAAAAGGAAGGTAAGGAAAAGGAGCACTGACATAGACCAATACAATTTAGTTTCTTAATATATCTCTGTTTCCCCCTCTCGTAAGCATGGTTTTTAGATTATGACACATGTCGCTCTGTCTCTATAGGCTTGGACAGCTGACCAATCAGAGCAGAGTAGGCTTATGGAACGGAGCGGTTTACAGATATTATGCTCAAAGCTGGTTCAAAAGAACTCTTTCGAAATCATTGACAAATTACTCAATGATAAACGTGTATTCTGAGAACATCACAACATTTTCTGACCTTAGATGCATTTAAACCTGTTGTAGGGGTCTCCAACACAATATTAGGACACTTTAAAAAAAAAAACTTTACTGGGCCTTGAATGTGTCAGTTGCTTTGTTCTCTGTGCAAGGTCAAGAAAAGTCTCAGATTTAATCAAAAATATCTTAATTCAAGTTTCGAAGATGAACGAAGGTCATTTTTGGGTGAGCTATCCCTTTAATAAAACTGAAATTGGACAACGCCTTGCAGGAAAAAAACAGGGATGTGATTTTTCCGGCTTAATCCGGAATTCCGGATTTTTCGACCTGAAAATGTGACCTATGTCACGTATTTGCGACCGTTCGCAAATGGCATATGGCGAAGTATGATTGGTCAGATCACCTGTCAATCAAGCTCCCTGCTGCGCAGTGTAAGTTACCTCAGTCGCTCTCGCGCTACAGTGGTATCATGACAAGAACATCGCCGGATCGGATGATCTGGGTATGTATTATTGCTTGTGTCTATATATAACCTATAAGTTACTAATTTGACTTTGTTGTCGATTGATTAGATGATCGATTTTGAGTGATTTTCCACAATGGCAGGATGTTTAAGCTGCATTAACATTAACTTACTTGTATTTGCTAGCTATTACGGATGCTCATTTCGGTTAATTTTCCCAACTGACAACCGCAAGTCATTATCCGATTATTAACCGTTAACTGATAAGATGGTAAGTTAACACTTTTCAATAAGGTTCATTCAGCGCTGTCGCTCCCACCACGCACTGTGTGTAGGGTACCGAGTGCTGAGGGGGCACCAAAAAATAGTCTAATGAAAAATCAATAATTCTATTTTAATTATTATATTAAATATATAGCTCACTGAATCTGATGGCCGCAAATAGTTTCTCCCGGAATCTAGAGCGAGGGAGTGAGTGCGAGACCGCGTAGCGCGTGCATGACAGAGGGAGAGAGAGCAAGAGACCGCGCGTGTGTGCCTCATGAAGCACATGTAAGACAAACTCTACATTATCCCGCTTATTACATGGGTACCTACAAAATAAATCAATAATTTGACACAAAAATGTTCTTGTCACGATACCACTGTAGCGCGAGAGCGACTGAGGTAACTTACACTGCGCAGCAGGGAGCTTGATTGACAGGTGATCTGACCAATCATACTTCGCCGTATGCCATTTGAGAACGGTCGCAAATACGTGACATAGGTCACATTTTCCGGGTTGAAAAATACGGAATTCCGGATTAAGACGGAAAAATCACATCCCTGAAAAAAGAAGTTCTGTGTCCTCAGTTTCACTGGTTCACGCTCCATTTCTGTTGGAAAATACAAATCTACAAATAAACCACGTGCTTGGTCTCTATTCAATCTAAGAGCTCCAAGAAAAGAATGTATTCATGTACTCTATGAAGTATTTAGGTAAATATCAAAACTAAGAATTAGCCTATTGTTTACTGTGACTTTCTATGAGTAATCCTCAATCTAGGTTGTGGTGAGATTAGCGGAACAGGATGTGATTGTGGGTGAGTGTGGTTAGATTAAATGAAGTGGAAAATCAAGGGGGAAAAAGAGAGGCCTTTTCTAGGTCTTACATCTCTGTGAAGAACCAAACACCTGCGGTACCGTCACTGGAGGAGAGAGGAAGCACAAAAAAAAAAGAGGCTTGGATGACAACACGGTCTTCTCAGCACCCAGTTAGCATGTGTAATAACAGCAGAACAGCCTTTTATTTTATTATACATAAAGTAGGAACAGGCGACACTTCTTTGTCCACTTCCATTAACTAAATGAAATATGACTCTCAGTGCTGCACCGCAGGCGTCTCGTGTTTCTGTTTACCTGCTTTTGTAGACACACGAGTTGGCCGCTGTAAAAATGATTCATGGCATTTATGTAACGCTGTCTGGCAGAACCTTGTTCTTTGTTTGTTGTTCTGTCGCCATACAGGCTCTTTTCAGATGGAAATCTCCATATAAAAATATCTGCGATTTATGTGCGTTTTATGAATGGTAACCAGGGCACAACCCGGCGTGGAGTCTTCCTTTGTTTGATTTCACCCGGTGACGCTGTTTGAGACGTCGACTTTATTATTTTATTATGGTCTGTGAGTGTGCTTGAGTGCGTACCTGCGCAAGCTGGGGTCCATTTGAGCTTCATCTTGGATGAGTTCTGCCTCGCTCTGAGCAATCCTCATGGCCAACTCTCTGTCCCTCCTCTCCTGCTCCAACATGGTCTGCCTCTGAGTCTCTTCCTCCCGCTCCAATGCCAGCTGCATCTCAAGTTCAGCCTGGAACAAACATACATTCCCACAAATCAATAATACGCACACACACACAACCTCAACACCTTCGGCACTTGCCACACCTGTGCCTTCTTTCAGTTCCAAGTGGATGGCAACACACAGAGACCCAAGCATACAAATGGGTGCCGGCGGGGGTGCCGACAGTAATGACTACATATTTGAGCTCAGAGCACTGAACTGTGGTGGGCCAAAGAAGAATCCCAATGAGTTTGAGACTATCCCTTTAAAAAAAAAAAAGACTTTTGGATGCTTATTTGCTGGTGTCCTCAAGCAAAACTGTCTTTGTGGACAATTCTCACTACACAGATGCTGATTGATTTGCTCAATTTTGTTGGTGAGCAGCTAGCTAGACTAGTTCCAAACCAGAATTAACCAGTAAAACCCAGTCTGGAGCCCATTAAATGGTTTGACATACACAGTTCCCGCAGTCAAGCAGCACTGCAAAAGTGCTTTTCTTGCTTAATTTTTTTGTCTTGTTTCCAGCCAAAATATCAAAATTCTTAAATCAAAAAGGATTTTCTAGACAAATAAAAATTAGTCATGTTTTCAGAAAAAACAAGTAAAAATTAAGTGTGTTTTTTTTGTGTGAAAAAAGCAAAATAATCTGCCAATCAGGTAAGAAATATAATCTTGTTTTTCTGTATGAAATAACAGATTTTTTTTGCTTACCCCATTGGCAGATTATTTAGGTTGTTCTAAGCAAAAAAATCACTTAATTTTGACTTGTTTTTTCTGAAAACAAGAAAATAATTTTTACTTGTCTAATTTTAGATTTAAGAATTTTTAGATATTTTGTCTTGGAAACAAGACAAAAAATCTAAGTAAGAAAGTAAGTATTAAACAAGAAAGTAACAATCAATTATACAAACTTCAAAAATGAGGCAAATCCAAAATTATGCAGCTGTAGCAAGACAATAGTGTTATTAGCATTATTCAGCTCCAAACAATGTTGGTTCAATGTTGGTTCAGTTCAGTTCAATAAATGTGTAAAATAATTAATTATAAAAAAAGCTTAATTAGCGATAAGCACTTGAAGTGGGTGATATGACAAAACAATAACGGTAACAATATTTATCACAATATAGTTATTTTTGCTTTAAATAAGGTCTTTATATCATCAAAATTGTTAATAGTATATAATTCTCAAAACACTATATTCTTCACTGTGTAAATGGAATATATATTTCTTCTTTCTAAAGGTAACAAAGTGATTCAGTCAAGAGCAGTGAGAGATTTTCTTTCTTTTGTTGCTTTGATTAACATGAATACAGCAAGAATATAAGACTGCCGTCACTTTAAGAGCTGCCCATATCCAATATACTGTTACATGTGTTTTCTTTCTCATCCGTTTGCTTTCACTTACAACCTAAATTATTGTGTTTAAGAGGATACTTGCAAACACAGGCATTTTGACAAATACAGGTGTGTATTTAACCGTTTAAGGCCTATAAAGCGTCAAACATAACTATGTTCAATACTCCCATGCTCTGTGAGCACCGTCTTCGCATGCGCGCACCTCTCTGACAAAGCTCAGAAACAGTTTCTCATACAGTGCGCACATATAGCAAATTCCATTTCGCTTCTGATTTTGCTTTAACAGCTTAAAATCACTTGCTTATAAATTGTAATGTTCAAAAAATGCGTGCAAACGATACGCTTTCTTAGTTTACTTAGTATTTTTGTCTTGTTTCTAGTCAAAATATCTAAAATGTCTTAAATTAAGATGCATTTGCTAGATAACATATTTAATCTAGAAACAATACACTGCAAAAAATGCTTTTCTTACTTAGATTTTTTTTGTCTTGTTTCAATCCAAAATATCAAACAATTCTTAAATTAAGAAAGATTCTCTAGACAAGTAAAAATCATTTTCTTGTTTTCAGAAAAAAATAAGTTAAAATTAAGTGCTTTTTTGGTTGAAACAAGCTAAATAATCTGCCAGTGGGGAAAGAAAAGTAATCTTGTTTGAAATAAGAATTTTTTGCTTAGCCCATCGGCAGATTATTTAGCTCGTTTCAACCAAAAAAGCACTTAATTTTAACTTATTTTTGCTAAAAACAAGACAAACAAAATCAGAGAAGAAATTCTTCTTGATTTAAGAATTTTTAGATATTTTGGCTGGAAACAAGACAAAAAAGCAAGAAAAGCATTTTTTGCAGTGTAGTCCAAAATCTCTATCAGTTAACAAATTTCTACACCCCCATCCGAAACGCTGACTCCATTACTGTCTTCAAGCGACTGCTGAAAACCCATCTTTTTCGACACTATCTGACTCAATAAAAAAAAAAAAAAAAAAAAAAAATTCTTCTCCTCTCTTTCCTGATCTTCCCTTTCTAGCCCGTACTCATCTAACAACGCCTGACATATGGTATTTTTGAGCACTTCCTATGTCGATCTGCCTCCTTAGGATGAATCATTTGTTGTATTCCCAATTGTAAGTCGCTTTGGATAAAAGCGTCTGCTAAATGAATAAATGTAAATGTAAATGTACACCTCAACCGAAAACAGGGCAGGACTTGTCCCTTTTCTTAAAATAGCCAGGAGCTTTTAGTTTACATCATAGCCTTGAAATATAATGTGCTACTTGCTAGTCTGAGGTCGGGGGAAGACGTTGTCAATCTGGAGAGCATTTGACTGGACAATAATTTTGATATGCCCACAAGTGCCAGATGAAGAATATTTTGATCGGTTCTCCTAAAAAAGAAAGTTCAATTTAAAAGCGTATACCTGCTAACACCTGATTTTGCTGACTTTAAGGAAGGTTGTGGCGCAATCACCATGATGCTGTTTAAAGCAGGCTACAGAATTCCCTCAATCTCCCCATCCAGTGGCGTCTGGTACATCTGAGGGGAGAGAGATTAGCAGGGTGGCCCTGCCATAGACGCGCCATAACCCATCTATAGCACTGCCCACTGAAAAGATATTAAGCCATTACGCTCCTGCTGTGTGCTAAAGTCTGATTAGGTGTATAATCGAGGCTGTACCGCAGCCAGCCGGCTTGGGATTCTACGTCTAGACTGTGCTAAATGAAAAAAAGAAAAAAGGATAAAAACAAATGAAATGAACAGAATGGTTTTAGATGTGTGAGGACAGTCTGGGACAGAGTCCAGAAGCGTGGTCCAAAAGCATAGGTCAAAACAGAGCAAAGGAGTGATTGAAGAGAAAAGCTTAGATGGAACATTTTCACAGAGAAAACCTTGGACAGAAAGAAGAATGGTGCAGGCGCTTTTCTGATAGGAGGAAAAAAGTAAGGCATCTGAGGTTGAATACCCATATATACAAAGACATGTATAGAGAGGGAGGGTTACAGCACACACTGGTCATGATAAATCTGAGCTATGAATAAAACTGCTAAAAGCAGGAGAGACTTGGTGCAAAACAGAGTGATGTATTATGTCCGAAAATGACAGTGATAAAGATTTTATAAACAGTGTGACAGCAGTCTTTGAGTGAATCGCAAATGTTTTTTCCTTTCTTTTGTGAAGGTCTTCAATTTATAATTTTCAAGTCAAGGTGATAGAATAAACATTGATCATTTTTATATAAGGGGAAAGACAGATGAAGACTTGGCACAATAGAAATGGCACAATACAGATATAATATAATTGCTCATTCATAATTCAGACTTTTATTATTACCAAAATGAATCGTAAGAATAGAACAGAAAAGAATGGAATACAATAGAACAGAACAGAGAATTTTAGTAATAGTAATAGAAAAGGTCACAGAAACAGGTAATCTCTAGAATAGAATAGAATACAATAGAATAGAATGTTTTAATAAATAATAGAGCATTTAAACAATGGAATAGTGTTAATAAAAATGGCACATTAGAAAAATAGAACAGGGAAGGTTTCCAGAACAGAAAACAGAATCAGAATAAAATGGAGAATTTTAATAACACAATAGAATAATTGAATATAAAATAGAGTAGACTGAAAATAGATTAAACATGATTTAGCCCTGGAATATAACATAATAGAATAGAATAGAATAAGAGAAGAGAAGAGAAGAGAAGAGAAGAGAAGAGAAGAGAAGAGAAGAGAAGAGAAGAGAAGAGAAGAGAAGAGAAGAGAAGAGAAGAGAAGAGAAGAGAAGAGAAGAGAAGAGAAGAGAAGAGAAGAGAAGAGAATGTTTTAATAAATAAAAGAGTAGAGTGAATAAATAAAGGAGTAGACTGAAAATAGATCATACCAGATTTGTGGAATAGAATAGAATAGAATAGAATAGAATAGAATAGAATAGAATAGAAGTATCAGATCAGAAATTAGAATCGGAATAAATTAGAGAATTTTAATAAGACAACAGAATAATTTAACATAAAATGAGGTAGATTGAAAAAAGATCAAACAGGATTTAGCCCTGGCATAGAATAGAATAGAATAGAATAGAATAGAATAGAATAGAAGTATCAGATCAGAAATTAGAATCGGAATAAATTAGAGAATTTTAATAAGACAACAGAATAATTTAACATAAAATGAGGTAGATTGAAAAAAGATCAAACAGGATTTAGCCCTGGCATAGAATAGAATAGAATAGAATAGAATAGAATAGAATAGAATAGGAGTAGAATAGAATAGAATGTTTTAATAAATAAAAGAGTAGACTGAATAATTAAAAGAGTAGACTGAAAATATATCAAACAAGATTAAGTCCTGTGGAATAGAATAGAATAGAATAGAATAGAATAGAATAGAATGTTTTAATAAATAAAAGAGTAGACTGAATAAATAAAAAAGTAGACTGAAAACAGATCAAACAAGATTTAGCCCTGTGAAATAGAATAGAATAGAATAGAAAAGAAGAAAATAGAGAATTTTAGTAACACAATAGAATAATTTAACATAAAATGAGGTAGATGAAAATAGACCAAACAGGATTTAGCCCTGGAATAGAATAGAATAGAATAGAATAGAATAGAATAGAATAGAATAAGAGTATTTAGCGGCCAAGCACCGAAGGTGCGTAGGCACCTATTGTATCCGTTAGCGTTCTTTTTCTTCCGCTCTGGAAGTCTATGGCAGCCCATAGAACCGCTTGCGGGAAAGTTGTGTAATTTGGCAAACTGATAGAGGACAGTCTCAACATTAACCATAGCAAGTTTGGAGTCTCTAACTCAAACTCTCTAGCGCCACCACTTGTCCAAATTTTTACTTTGTTTTTGTTAATAACTTTTGAACCGTAAGCCACAGAATTCAAATTTCTTTTTTCTGAATCATTGGCTCATGCTGAGTCAAATGTACACCAAATTTCAAAAATCGTAAGGTTTAGTTTTTTTCTATAATTAATTGATTGAAAAACCTACTTTTTCGAACTCGTCCTAGACTGTTTGTCTGATTTTCACCAAAATTGGCACAGATCATCTTCAGACCACGCTGGCAAAAAGTTATGGAATTCAAGATTTTTAGTTATACCGTTCTCGAATAATGTGTGAACAAATTCTACGAAAAAGACACAAAAATGGATGTAAGGCTATATCTCCGTAACTGTTTGGCTTATTGAGACCAAACTTGCTGTGAGTTATAACAAGCATGACCTGAGGCTACCTGCAGTGTTTCGGCACAGTGCCACCTAGTGGCCAGGAGTTATGAAAAATGGCTTTTTTTGCTTATAACTTCTCAAGGGTTTGCCCAAAAATCTTGAAACTGGACTCATTAGGTTTGGAGGAGCCATAGGTTTTGGCTCGGATCATCTTCAGACTGTGCTGACAAAAAATCATCGATTTCGTGTCGATGCCCAGTAGGAAACGGTTTTCGTTTAGTGCATCAACAAATTTGCTGAAAAGATGCCAAACTGCATCTGAGGCTGTATCTCTGCAAAGCTTTGACATATTTGCACTAAACTTTGTATGTGCTATGTCACTCTGACTACGCCACATCAATTTGATAACAGTGCCACCTATTGGTCAAGAGTAGTAAACCATTCATTAACCTTAAATTATAAAATTTCCAAAAATGCTAATAATTCTTGATTGCATTAGCCTATTATAATGAAACTGGTTTCAAAAAATTCCTTGGGTCATGCCGACAACATAGATACCAATTATGCCAAAATTGGCCGAACTTCCTGTCCGCCATTTTGATTATTGTAGAAATCCTACTTTTTCAAACTCCTCCTTGACTGTTCTTCGGATTTTTACCAAATTTGACTCAGATGATCTTCAGACCATGCTAACAAAAAGTTATGGATTTCGTGTTAATAATCGAAACCGTTATCATTTAACGCATCTACAAATTGGCTGGGAAGATGCCAAAGTGCATCTCAAGCTGTGTCTCTGCAAAGCTTTGAGATATTTGCACCAAATTTTGTATGTGGCATTGTCACCTCACAGTGATTACACCACATCAATTTGGTAACAGCGCCACCTATTGGTCAAGAGTAATGAACCATTCATTAAAGGTGCAGTGTGTAGATTTTTGCGGCATCTAGTGGTGATGTTGTGAATTGCAACCAACGGCTCCGGTCCACCGCTCACCCCTCCCTTTACAGAAGCTACGGTGGCCCACACAGGATTAAGATGTCGTCGTTTTAGACAGTAAAGAGTAATGAGGTTTCTTTTAAAACGTAAATTAAGGAATTATATTTACTTAATAATTCAATAAAACGATGTTATTGTGAATATTACAGTTACTTGTTCATCATTGTGTCAGTGTTTTTCCGCTAGAACAACAGTGATGAAACGCGATCTGTAGAGCAGTTTGTCCGTTTAGGGCTACTGTAGAAACAATACGGCGACTTCCATGTGAGGGGACCCGCGGTGTATGTAGATATACACTGATAATTCTAAGGTAATAAAAACATAATGGTTCATTAAGTAAGGTCTTTATACACCCCTGAAAACATAGTTATGTATACTATATTGCATTTCTGTCTAGAGATCATCGTAAATATTACACATTGCACCTTTAACCATTAATTATGAAATTTCCAAAAATGCTAATAACTGTAGATAGCATTAGCCAATTGTAATTAAACTGGTCTCAAAATATTCCTTGGGTCATGCCGACAACAGAGATACCAATTATGGCACAGTTGGTCAATCTTCATGTCTGCCATTTTGGTTTATGTTGAAAACCTACTTTTTTTAACTAGTCCTAGACCATTCGTCCGCTTTTCACCAAAATCGAGTCAGATCATCTTCAGATGGTGCTGACAAAAAGTTACGGATTTCATGTTGATAGATGAAACCGTTTTCGTACAGCGCCTTTACAAATATTAGGCTTGATGCCAAAATGATTCTAAGGCTTTATCTCTGCAAAGCTTTGACATAATGACTTTGTCACCTCACACTAAACGCACTACATCGATTTGATAACAGCACCACCTGTTGGTCAAACATAATAAGCCGTTAAATCATATCAGTAGGCGTTCTACATCATTCTGGCTAAAATCGTCTTAAAATGGCTTCCTTTTACTCATTGTTGCAGTTGGTCTGCTGTTCCTGCCATCCTTAGCTCCTCATTTTCCCCTATGAGTGCCTGGCCCTGTAATTGCTGCTTGCAGCTATATTTTAATATAAAATAGTCATGTTAATAGAAAATGGCACAAACTAAATATATGTATAATTTTAAAATAAACTTTTGCACAGAGAAGGTACCTCAGAACAGAATAGAATATGAATAAAATAGACAATATTTAATAAATAAAATAAATAAATTGTTATAAAACAACAGAACATCTTAATATAAAATGGGGTAGACTGAAAAAAGATCAACCCGAATTTTGTCCTGGAATGGATGGAATAGAATAGAATAGAATAGAATAGAATAGAATAGAATAGAATAGAATAGAATAGAATAGAATGTTTAATAAATAATAGAGCAATTAAAGTATGACAGTGTTAATAAAAATAGGAAACAGAAGAAAAATAGAACAGGGAAGGTGTCTCAGAACAGAAAATAGAATCTAAATAAAAATATAGCTGCAAGCAGCAATTACAGGGCCAAGCATTCAAAGGGCAAAATGAGGAGCTAAGGATGGCAAGAACAGCAGACCAACTGCAACAATAAGTAAAAAGAAGCCATTTGAGGATGATTTTAGTCAAAATGACAGAAAAATGATGTAGAACGCCTACTGATATGATTTAATGGCTTATTAGGTTTGACCAACAGGTGGCGCTGTTATCAAATCGATGTGGTGTGTTTAGTGTGAGGTGACAAACGTACACACAAAGTTTGGTGTCATTATGTCAAAGTTTTCCAAAGATATAGCCTTAGAGTCATTTTCACATCAAGCCTAAAATTTATAGAGGCGCTGTACGAAAACGGTTTCATCTATCAACATGAAATCCATAACCTTTTGTCAGCACAGTCTGAAGATGATCTGACTCGATTTTGGTGAAAATCAGACGAATGGTCTAGGACTAGTTCGAAAAAGTAGGTTTTCAACATAGATCAAAATGGCGGACAGGAAGTTTGGCCAACTGTGCCATAATTGGTATCCATGTTGTCGGCATGACCCAAGGAATATTTTGAGACCAGTTTCATTACAATAGGCTAATCTACAGTTATTAGCATTTTTGATCATTTTAAAACTAACGGTTAATGAATGGTTCATTACTCTTGACCAATAGGTGGCTGTTACCAAATTGATGTGGTGTCATCAGTGTGAGGTGGTAATGCCTCATACCAAATTTGGTGCAAATATCTCAAAGCTTTGCAGAGATAAAGCTTCCGATGCGCTTTGGCATCTTTCCAGCAAATTCGTTGATGCGTTAAATGAAAACGGTTTGGAATATCGACACAAAATCCATAACTTTTTGTCAGCATGGTCTGAAGATGATCCGAGTCAAATTTGGTGAAAATCTGACTAACGGTCTAGGACGAGTTCGAAAAAGTAGGTTTTCTCCATTAATCAAAATGGCGAACATAAAGTTAGGCCAATTTTGGCATAATTGGTATCAATGTTCTCGGCCTGACCCAAGGAATATTTTGAGATCACTTTTATTACAATAAGCCATTTTTTTCAGAAGTTATTAGCATTTTTAGAAATTTCGTTATAACTTTTGACCACAAGGTGGCGCTGGCCCCAAAATTTGTATGTACATTCAGGGCATGGTGCCGAACATTTTTGTAATTATTGTCGAAACGATACGCTAATCCGTTCTCAAGATACAGCATTTTAAAGCTAAATTCAAAATGGCCGACACCCAAAACGGCTGACATGGGAAAATTGGACATGGTTCGACTCGGCATGCACCTCCAAATCTAACAAGACCAGTTTTGAGATTTTTGGTCAAACCACTGAGAAGTTATAAGCAAAAATAGCCATTTTACATATCTCCTGACCACTAGGTGGCACTGTGACGAAACACTGCAGGTAGCCTCAGGTCATGCTTGTTATAACACACACCAAGTTTGGTCTCAATATTCCAAAGCGTTGCGGAGATATGGCCTCACATAATAATAATAATAATAATAATTCGTTACATTTATATAGCGCTTTTCTAGGCACTCAAAGCGCTTTACAGTGTCAGGGGTATCTCCTCATCCACCACCAGTGTGCAGCATCCACCTGGATGATGCGACGGCAGCCATAGTGCGCCAGAACGCCCACCACACACCAGCTTACTGGTGGATAGGAGACCGAGTGATGAAGCCAATTGGAATATGGGGATGATTCGGAGGCCATGATGGTCAGAGGCCAATGGGCAAATTTGGCCAGGATGCCGAGGTCACACCTCTACTCTTTTCGAAAGACATCCTGGGATTTTTTTAATGACCACAGAGAGTCAGGACCTCGGTTTAACGTCTCATCCGAAGGACGGTGCTTTTTAGCAGTATAGTGTCCCCGTCACTATACTGGGGTGCTAGGACCCACACAGACCTCAGGGTGAGCACCCCCTGCTGGCCTCACTAGCACCTCTTCCAGCAGCAACCTAGTTTCCCCAGGAGGTCTCCCATCCAGGTACTGACCAAGCTCAACCCTGCTTAGCTTCAGTGGGCAACCAGTCTTGGGCTACAGGGTGATATGGCTGCTGGTTCACATCCATTTTTGCGCGCTTTTCGTAGAATTAATTAGCGCGTTATTCGAGAACAGGTTGTCCAATCAACTTAAATTCCATAACTCATAGCCAGCATGGTCTGAAGATGATCTGAGCCAATTTTGGTGAAAATCGGACAAACCATCTAGGACGAGTTCGAAAAAGTAGGTTTTACAAACAATTAATTATAGAAAAAAAACTAATCCCTACGATTTTTGAATTTTGGTGTTCATTCGACTCGGCATGACCCAAGGATTCAGAGAAAATTGGAATTTTGAATTTTCTGGCTTACGGTTCAAAAGTTATTAGCAAAAAAGAAAGTGAAATTTCCGACAAGTGGTGGCGATAGAGAGTTTGAGTTAGAGACTCCAAACCAGCTATGGTTAATGTTGGTACTGTCTTCTAACAGTGTGCAAAATTATACAACTTTCCCGCAAGCGGTTCTATGGGCTGCCATAGACTTGCGGCGGAAGAGGAAGAAGAAGAATAATAACACCAACGGATACAATAGGCGCCATCGCACCTTCGGTGCTTGGCCCCTAATAATAAAGAATTGGGGGTGGATTGAAAATAGTTCTAACAGGATTTAGCCCTGGAATAAAATAAAGTACAATAAAAAATTAAATAAAATAAAATAAAATGTTTTAATAAATAATAGAGCATTTAAAATGGAATAGTGTTAATAAAAATGGCACAGAAGAAAGACAGAACTGGGAAGGTGCCTCAAAACAGAAAACAGAATCAGAAAATAGAAAAAACAGGATTTAGCCCTAGAATAGAATATAATAGAATAGAATAGAATAGAAGCCTTTGAAGAGTGTGCAACAATTTTGGGCCAGTATGGGCACAAAGCGTCTCTGCAGGGTGATGCATCTAGAAGGAGTAGCGCAAGGGAAGTCAGCCAAGCCCCCAAACACAGCATCACCATCGGGAGAGAGGGGACATAGAACTTTCACTCCGCAGACGCAGCATAATCCAGCCCCAGGAGGTAGGCAGAGGCTGATGAATAAACCCACAGGCCGCTGTGGCAGCTCAATACAGTCATGATTATGCCTGCAGAACAGCCAGTCCCGGCCAGCTCTGAACATGCCAGCGTGAGACGGAGTGGGCATTTGGTTTGCCGAAGGAGGCGGCGGAGGAGAGGAATCAATACACAGAGGGAGCGCGTATACACATACACACCTGCATGACTCGCTCTTCCTCTTCTCTTTTCTTTCTCTCCTCTTCCTCCTGTTTCCTCTTCTGCTCCATCTCGGATTTCCTGATGGGAGAGAGATCGAGGGTGGACCGTTAATGAGTTATTCCGGCCTGCGGGAGAATTATTCCTCCTGATCAATGACCCACAGGAAGGGACGTGAAAACACCCACAGCTGGATTCACAACTGTCACAAAGAGAAACGTGGACTGCATCTCATCTTTGTAGTTCAAGCGAGCCCCTTCAATAGCAGCTGAAATTGAATAGTGCGAGATCTAGCATTGTTGGAGAGTGTTGTTACCAAGTGTTAGTATTTTCATATCAAAAGATCTATACACAGTCAGGTCCATATATATTTGGACACTGACACACTTTTCATAATTTCGGCTCTGTATGCCACTAGAATAGTTTTAAAATGATACAATCAAAATGAAATTGAAGTGCAGACTTTAAGCTTTAATTCAAGGGGCTGAACAAAAATATAACATAAAATGCTAAGGAATTACAACCATTTTTATACACAGACCCCCCATTTTCAGGGGCTCAAAAGTAATTGGACAAATAAATATAATCATAAACAAAATGTTCATTTTTAATATTTTGTTGAGAATCCTTTGCAGGCAATGACTGTCTTAAGTCTGGAACTCATGGACATTAATGAGTTACACAGGTCTGTTACACAGGTCACAAACTGCAAACAAAATCTGTTGCGTCTTTCTTTGTATTTTGTTGATCATGCATGTGGGTATTGATATATGCATCCCTGCCAAACCTTAGACCTTGAAAAAAGGGAGATTTCTTAAAAAATAAACATGAGGGGCGTGATAGAGGGGTACAGTGGGTCCAAAAGTCTTAAAGCACTAGTTGTTGTAGTTGTCTCCCCTTTGTATGTCCCTCTCTGCTTTAATGCTTTGCTTTAGCTGACATGAACAAAACTGAAAGGTCATCTTATAGTGTATGTTTCTATGTAAATATATAGTTTAACACTTTTTTTTGGTCCTGTAATGGCAAATCTGTTCAGCAGCCATTACTAGTCTTCATTAGCCCCTTTCACACATACAATCTTTACTGGTAAATTACCGGTAAATTACAGTTAATAGATCATGTGTGAAAAGGACCTTTTCAAAAATACCGGTAAATTCGTTCCGGCAATTTACTAGTAAGGGCAGTTGTAACATTACCAGTAAATTGCCGGAATGATGCTGTGTGTGAACGCAGAATGAAGATTACAGGTAAGACCACATAGAATACACTAATGAATAAAGTCGACTTTGGTTCAAATTGGCCAACCATAGCGTTCTTATGGTGATGACGTTATTACTCTCAGCTGTTTACAAAGCTCCACTGCTTTTTTAAATTCGCTTTTCTAAATATGCGCTTGATTGATATCTTTGACCATTGCGTCTTGTCTCGCAGCTGTTTTAAGTGTTGCGCTCAAGACCCAGCCTTCTTTCTCATTTATCAGCGCTGCAGCTCTTCAGTTGGATACTATTAATGCATGTCTCTGGTTTATAAGAGCAAAATCAAGTTCTGTTTGATCATTGCCTTTTGCATTTCACTCATACTTTGTTGCCAAATTAGACAGATAGTGAATCTAAAGTGCTTTTGCTGATATTACAGAATATACCGGCATTTTGATGCTGTTGTGTGCTAAAAAGCCAGAACGCCGTTGCCTGTGTCTGTGAACAGCATTTTTCTGTATTTAACGGTAAAGTCATACTGGTAATTTTATGGCAATTTACCAGGATTGCTGTGTGAAAGGGGCTATTGTCACTAAAAATCATTAGAAAATGTTTTAATATGTTAATTTGGTGCACAAGGAACAATCTTTATTATTATCAATGATAAGCTCTGTAATATTTTTGTGTAAAATGAAAATATTTAATGTGTCCTTGTTAAATAAAATATTGGTTTTTTTTGTAATTTTTAAGAGTTTACATACAAATACATTTAGAAAATTAAAAATTAAGAAGTTTTGACATATAGTCACAATTTTGACTTTTTTCTCAGAATTGAGAGATATAAATTTGCAATTGTGTGTTATAAAGTCAGAATTGCAAGATATAAACTTGCAATTGCGAGTTATAAAATATAAAGTTTTGAGATATAGTCACAACTCTTGACTTTTTTTTTCTCAGAATTGCGAGTCATAAAGTCCAATTTTGAAAGGAAAAAGACTGATATAAAAGATTGACTTAACTTGCAGTTCTGAGGAAAAAAAAGTCACAGCTCTGAGATAGAAACTCAAAATTCTGAGAAAGAAAAAATAATTGTGATTTAATATTTTGCAATTCTGACTTTATAACTGCAATTACGCCTTTGTTTTATTTTTATTCAGTGGCAAAAAAAGGGCTTCCATAGTAATGCTACTGTAAACAAAAGTTAGTTTTAAAAGCTTGTATTGCAATCTGGCCAGGAAACAAAGATTTTTTTTTTTTTTTTAAGTTCCTTATGTAGAGAGTGCAAATAACTTAAGGGTAATGTTGTTCATGTGCGTCGACTGGAGTTATACAGCAAATGGTAATGGTATATATATTATTAATATATTATATACTATACTATTCTATATATAGTTATATTACATAATATTGTTATGTAGCATTATAATTAAAAGCTTGCATATGGTGCTTTTAGTATAAACAGAGCAGCAACTGCTTACAATGCGTGATCTAATCATATTTACGTTCCATAAAACCTCATGAGACAATAAAACAAATGTCTGACCTGCTCCTTAAATGACAAGTGTGCGATGAGCTTATAAACAATTTAGGAATGTGTAAATTCATAAATAATTAAATCCAGATTATTTAGTAACCCATGAGGGTCCCAAGGTTGCAAGGCCTGCACCAAACATAAAACAAGCAGCATAAAAGTTGCTGTTGTGGCGTATCAAGTGTGGAACTAAATATTCTTTGACAAGACTATAAACATAGAAATATCATCATGGCCTGATTCGTGAAACGATGACAGATGCTGTCCATGACAGCAGGCTCTGGAGAATGCATAAGAGATAGCAGGTCAAGCCGAACCCTCCAGTGATGTATTAATCTCTCTGCCAATCCCCTCCCACGCCCTTTTTTCAGCTCCTGTTCTTCTTTCAAATGTGCTGGGACTGTGACCTAATGTACGGTTCATCCTATTCAAAAGTTGCGACGTGACTCACATGCGGCGGTCTTCTTCCTCCTGTTGGCGTAACTGCTCCTCTTCTTCACGTCTCTTGCGCTCTCTCTCCATCTCCTCCTGGATGCGCTTGAGTCTCTCCGTCTCCTCCTGCTCCTGCTTCTTCTTCTGCATTGAGGACAGGAGCTGTTCCGAGCGTTTCACCAGGCCCTCATACTCCTGGTCGATCTCCTTACGGCTCATCACCGTAGACTGACAGTAAAGTCAAAAAGAGAGTGTTAAAATGGATTTGATTTCACTTATTTGGCTATATTTTAGTTATCATGTCTGCTTTGCTGTATGAATGAAAATAAACTAAATTAAATTTTTAAAGGGCAGTGTTTTAAAATCAATTATTAAAACTGGTAACTAATCTTTTTGAGCAATTCATTAAAAGAACTGGCTCATAAGAGTAATTTGTTTTAATCAGGCAACACTGGTTACGCTTTATGTTTTTCAGTCACTAAAAAGAAGAGGCTCTTATTCAGACTACACTTGGTTGAGTTGTATGCTGAGCTCAATAGAAAAACCTGTGTGACTTCCTTTCTTCTGTGAAACACAGAATGAGAGCTTCAGCTTTCAGTACAATAAATGATTATTTATACCGCCAAGCTCCAAAAATGGCAAAAAGCTCCATTAAAGTATCTTAAAAGTGTTCTACACAACTGACTTTACAACAATGACAGTGATTACTTAAACACAACCACAGTTTTACAAGAGCGAGCCAGCTTGCTCACTGATGCGCAATATGCTTTTGGAAAAAATTAGCTGAGGAATGAATTCTGTATCAGATGGAGGCCGTCCATCTCTCTCTCTCATAATACTCTATGTAATACAGATTGCTACAATAAGCATTTAATGAAACAACTCAACATTTCTTCGATACTAGTTCTAAAGTGACATTTTCAAATTAGTAACAGAGGCTTGGGCTCAGCTGTTTAACTGTCAAACTAAGGTTTGAATCTGTGGCGGAAGGAAGCAGTTTTGCACAGAAGAGGGTTTTTAAAGACAAACTTTTAAAAGTCAAGCTGTTGTATAAACGCAACATCACATATTGCTCATTTACAGTTAAAGTCAAAAGTTTACATACACCTTGCAGAATCTGCAAAATGTCAATTATTTTATAGTCCACAAGAGAAAATAATAGTTGAATTTATAAAAATGACCCTGATTCTTAATGCTGTGTTGTTACCTGAATGATCCACAGCTTCTTCACAGTTTATTTGTTTAGTGATAATTGTTCATGAGTGCCTTGTTTGTCATGAACAGTTAAACTGCCCACTGTTCTTTAAAAAAATTCTTCAGGTCCCACAAATTTGGTTTTTCAGCATTTTTGTGTATTTGAACCCTTTTAAACAATGACTGACACTGAAGACACCTGATGGACTCATATGCAACTATTACAGAAAGTTCAAATGCTGATGCTTCAGAAGGAAACACAATGCATTAAGAGCCAGAGGGTGAAAACTTTTAAAATTTGAAGATCAGGGACATTTTGGGAAACATATAAGCTATCTTCTGTAGCGTCTAACTTAAAGAAAAAAAAAATGATTTAGGCTAACTAAGTGTACCCATATTCATTCTGTTCAAAAGTTTACACCCCTGCCTCTTAATGTATTGTGTTTTCCTTCTGGAGGATCAGTAAAGGTGTGAACCTTCTGTCATAGTTGCATACGAGTCCCTCAGTTGTCCTCAGTGTGAAAAGATGGATCTCAAAATCATCCAGTCATTGGAAAGAATTTGTGGGACCTGAAGGATTTTTCTGAAGACTAGCAGGCAGTTTAACTGTTCAGGACAAACAAGGGACTCATGAACAACTATCACTAAACAAAAAAACACAGCCAAGTGAACCAAGTGTATGTAAACTTTTGAACGGTGTCATTTTTATAAATTCATCGATTATTTTCTCTTGTGGACTATATGTAAGCATCTTTTATCTGAAATATCTTATTCATGTCAGCACTACATAAAATATAGCATGCATTCTGTATGATCCCTCTTATTTTGAGAAAATAATTCACATTTTGCAGATTCTGCAAAGTGTACGTAAACTTTTGACTTCAACTGTATATACTTTTTAAAGCTCGACAGAATAAATCACAACCAACTTTTGCTGTATGGAAAACAAAAGCTTGCACATTCACTCCAAGTATCTCCCTTTGTAATAATAAAACGCCGGAATAGGGTGAGTCAATGCTGACAAACAATGACAGGACAGGCCACTCGGTTGCACTCTACAGTAGCTTTTCCTCCTGTGCTTCATTAAACAAATTTGAAGAAGATTTGCAAAAAATGTCAGCAACTCAGTGGTTACTCGTCAGCTCGGCAACAGCGGTAACGCTGGGCCACATGCACCGCGGTTGTATTAATATCCTGCAGATATTCATTAAACCTGGATGTGGATTTGGTGCCATCTGGCAGAGCACCAGAGGAGCTTGGAGGGGTGCAAGCATTGTGGATGATCATTGTACCGCAGAGGGGTGGGGACTCAATGACAGGGTCCGTCTCACCCCCTAACGCTAGACGGGTTAGCGCTAGTGTGTTGAATGACAGCCATTGACACAATCTACGTTATTAGCCAGGGAGGCCACAGTAATCTCCAGTCCAGATGGTAAGGTAATAGGAGGCATTGCCAATCAAAAACCAGATGCTAATCAAAACGTGCTATGCTAATAACAAAGAGGGCTATAGCGGGTGCAGAAGTGCAGAGCGCATCTCATTTAGAGGGAGGAACGGAATGTTCAGGTAGAAAAGTTTCAGCTGCGGTGCCAGCTATCTATCAGGGAGAGGGCGCAATGTCTCTCGAGCTCCCTGTCAATAATGCACTCCGAGTCTGACAGATGAGGTTGGGCTCCACGTAGAGAATACAACAATGCATACGCTGCATTCAATCAGCCGCAGCTGAAAGTTCGGAGGAAGGCAAGAAATCAACACTAGAAACGGCATAATGCGGCAAAGCCTTGAAAATCGACTTGACAGCGTGTGGTGCGAATGTCAATGATGATCTGCAGACAGAAATCTCATTGTCGACTGTCGATTTGCATACTTTGTATTTATTTACTCTGCTGTTGAGTGCTAGATTTTCTGCTGAATGAGATGAAAAGCTTCTGCTCTCTTTCTCCAGGCCCTAAAAAGAGAGACACTCGAAGCTGGCAGACAATTCTAGCCACAGCTTTAGTCCGCCTTCATCAGGACATGGAAAAACACACACCTGTTGAATTATGCATGGAAACCGATACACGACGGCAGACTAAGAAAAGAGCTACACCGCGTAACATCATTGTGCTTTGTAAGCTGGAGGAGGTGAAAGGGGGTTTGTCAACCTTGGGCGCTTGTCCAGTGGAAAACCTCACCTTGATCTTGGCCATGAGGGCGTCGGTGGAGGACGCCAGTTCCTCGACCTGTTTGCTCATTTCTGGTTTTCCCTCTTTGAGGCCATTCACAGCTTCGGTAAATTTCTCCATCCTATTTTTCAAATTTTTCACCTTCACCATGCCATCAATGCTGCCATGAGAACAGAGACAATAGTGCTTACTTTTATGTCTAGTTCATTACTTTATTCAAAAATACATCATTTATACACCTCTTTAATGATCTTCTATATTAGATCTCATTTTGGGTCATTTTTGAGAGGCAAAAATTAAAAATTGAAAACAAGATGTTGACGAGTTTATTTCTTCATTGGAACATATTTGGAAAATGTAGCATTACATGCAGTGAATGGGTGCTGTCAGAATGAGAATCCAAACAGCTGATAAAAGCATCACAATAATCCACAAGTAATGCACACAGTTCCAGTTCTTAAGGGTTTTGTTCACCCAAAAATAAAAGATAGCCCATGATTTACTCACCCTCAAGACATCCTAGGTGTATATGACTTTATTCTTTCAGACAAATCCAATCAGAGTTATATTAAAAATTGTCCTAGCTCTTCCAAGCTTTATAATGGCAGTGGGTGGATGTTTCTGTTCAATAGTCCAAAAGAAGTCCAATAAAGCGCATGCATTTATAATAAAAAGTGCTCTACACGGCTCCAGGGGGTGAATGAAGGCCTCCTATAGCGAATCAATGCCTTTTCGTAAGAAAAATATCCATATTTAAAACGTAATAATTGCTTTTCTCTAGATTGTGCTAACTGTCATGCTCCGGGTAGATGACGTAGCACTGTTTCCCCTAGGTTTACAGCTTTGGGGGCGGTGGGGGGTGCCAGTAGCCAACGGTACTTTTTTTTTTAATTTAGTTTGTTTAATAAAACAAATCTACTTCTTATTTTACTTCTAATTCGTGACCTTTGTTTTGCTCTCTCCTCTCCACTTCCGCATTTGTCTCTTCTCAGCGGCACATTCGCAAAGGATACATTCTACGTCATCCGCCTAGGAACAACTTCAGTGTACGACAGCTAGCGCAAACTAGAGAAAAGTGATTATTATGGATATGGATAAATATGGAGTGTGGACAACTTTTTTATCATGGATGGATGCACTTTTTTGGACTTCTTTTGGACTTGTTGAACAGAAACTCCAACCCCCTGCTCTTATAAAGCTTATAAGAGCTAGGACACTTTTTAATATAACACTGATTGGATTCAACTGAAAGAAAAAAGTCATATACACCTAGAATGGCTTGAGGGTTAGTAAATCATGGACTAATCTTCATTTTTGGGTGAACTAACCCTTTAAATTTACATCTTGAGTGTAATGCAGTGTGTTTGCAATAAACAAATCCATCATTAAGGCTTTATAACAAGTCCATAATACCATTTCCTGCAGTGAAAACTGTATCCCCTGTCATACTCTCACATCAAAATCCATCAACATATGTGACCATGGACCAGAAAACCAGTCAGCAACATGAATATATTTGTTGCAATAATCAAAATTATTGATTTTTCTTAAATGCCAAAAATCATTAGGATATTAACTAAAGATCATGTTCCATGAAGATATTTTGTAAATTTCCAACTATAAATATATCAAAACCTAAGTTTGGATTAGTAATATACAGTACATTGCAAAGAACTTCATTTGGACAACTTTAAAAGGCGATTTTCTTAATATTTCGATTTTTTTACATCCTCAGATTCCAGACTTCCGAATAGTCTCAACCAAATATTGCCCTAACCTAACAAACCACACATCAATGAAAAGCTCATTTATTCAGCTTTCAGATGGTGGATAGATCTCAAATAAATAAAAAAAAATACACTTATGACTTTGTAGTCTTTGTTTTTATGGTCCAAGGTCACATTTTTGTTTAAAACTGTTTGGACTGTTTTTACTTGTAAACAGTGCTTGATCTGAGCATATTTTTCTCCTGATTCACCACATATTTACAGCAGAAGATCCACTGGTGTGCAAGTGATGTAATGCTCAACTTCTCCAAATCTGTTTTGATGAACAAACAGAAACTCATCTACTCATCTTAGATGGCCTGAGGGTGAGTAAACTTTCAGCAAATGTTCATTTATGGTTAAACTGTTCCTTTAAGATTGTTTCAAGGTAATAAAAATATGACTTTTCTTGGAAAAAAAAGTATAAAAGGTTTTCAAAACCATAAGAAACAAACACGAATACAAAAATACAATGTTAAACTAGATTTTTAAAAGCTTTTTCCATTTCATTGATCCAATACGCAATTCTGATTTGTCACTGACAGCTTTTCAAAAACACCAAATAGATGCGAGCAACACAGTGACACCACACTGACATAAGTGTTGGAAAACAGATCCTCACACTGAGTTTGCAATGCATGAGAAATCACGGTCACTAATGGAGGCATGCTGGTGCGTGTGTACATACCGAGGCTTGTGTCTTCTTTTGCATAGCCACATGCGAACGGTCTTCTGAATCTTGATGCAGGCACTGGCCCTGAAGCTCATTTTGTTCCTCACTGTGGCAAGAAAAAGAAAGAGGAAGAAGATGCTTACTCATCAACAGCATCAAACTGTAAAACCGCAAAGGTGAATGGGAGGGCGTGGGATGCTTCTAATTGCTTTTGTAAAAGGCAGTTTATTGAGGTTATGAAGGGTGACGTACATTTAATAACTGACAGTGTGCACCACTGGACCTTTTTCCAGCGGCTGCACACCAGCCACTTATTGACCCGTTTTACAAGCTCGGCCAGGTGCTCCGGATCAGACTTCATGATCTGGTCAAATTCTGCAAACTGAGGCAAACACAGAAACACGTTGAGATTTATACAGCTGCATTTATGAGGTCCTCATGTGCGCTAGGTTAATGAAACAGTATAGTGGTTTTAACAATCTTGTATTATTTCAACCCTCATGCGAAATATTAGAAGGATTTATCACCTTCCCCGGGCGGAAGAAAACCCTGGTCAAGCCAAACTTGTAATCGTTCTCGTTGAGGCCAAGTGCTTTAAACAGAGCCTGCAGAAGGAGACAGGAGACAATAGAATCAGACAGTGACTGTGTACTTATTAAATGTCCAGCAGAGACAAACAAGCTCTTTTGGGTGTTACATTTGATGTTTTTATGGCTTGGAAACTTAAACATTTGGTTTTCGTGCAGTTTTGAACATAACTGCCAGAATGACTTGTGAGTTAGACTCAGAATAATTTGAAAGCAATAAGCAAGTCAGTAATGTTTTCCGACTTCTGCCACTTCACAGCTGAAGTGTTTATGAAGTTTGTAGCTGTCAAAAAGTTATTATTTGCAGATGGTATCGCAAATGAAAAACAAATTGTTGTAAACAGTATTTTACAGGGACAAAATAACATTTATAAAACAAATATGCTTCTAAAATAGTCAAAATCCAAACTAAAGAGCTTATTTGTTCTTTTCTAAGTAACACATTTCTAAGAATTTTAAACTAGACTTTTATTCAGGATTTCTACAGATATGAACAAGTGAAATTTAAGACTTTTTAAAGGAGTAGTTCACTTCCAGACAACAAACAAAAATTTACAGATAATGTACTCACCCCCTTGCCATCCAAGCTGTTTGTGTCTTTCTTTCTTCAGTCGTAAAGAAATTATGTTTTTTGAGGAAAAAGGATTTTTCTCCATATAATGGACTTCTATGGTGCCCTGGAGTTTGAATCTAGCAAACTATCGGTTATTTTCGAAAAATATGTACAGTTTATATACTTTTTAACCTCAAACGCTCATCTTGTTCTAGCTCTACATCAAATCTGTATATTCCGGTTCATGACAGTTAGGGTATGTCAAAAAACGCCCATCTCATTTCTCCTCTAACTTCACAATCATCCTACATAGCTGTTTTATCTTTTTTGTAAAGGGCGTTTGACCTTCTTTGCATGTTGCATGTAAACACTGGGTCGGTACTTCTGCAGTGATAAAGGACAATTTTGAAGTTGGAAGAGAAAATAAGATGAGAGTTTTTCAACATACCCTAACTGTCACGAACTGGAATACACAGAGTTCACACAGAGCTAGACAAAATGAGCATTTGAGGTTAAAAGTATTTAATTGTAATTTTAAAAGACAATAACTGATCGTTTCGCTACATAAGAGCCTTCTTCCTCAGCTGGGATCATTTAGAGCCCTTTAAAGCTGCATTTAAACTGCATTTTGAAAGTTCAAACTCAGGGGCACCATAGAAGTCCATTATATGGAGAGAAATCCTGAAATGTTTTCTTCTAAAAACATAATTTCTTTACGACTGAAGAAAAAAAAAAAGACATGAACATCTTGGATGATATGTGGGTGAGTACATTATCTGTAAATTTCTGTTTTGTAAGTGAACTGGTCCTTTAAGACCTTTTTAATACCACCTTATATGAAATTTAAGACCTAAACCTGTAATGGAAATGCACATTATATTACATACATACAGTTTATGTATGTATTTAATGTGTTTAATGTAAAAAGAAAACTAAATTTCAAAACTAAAGTGACATTTGATAACTATTACTATGTCATTTGATATTTATTACAACAATATACAGTGAACTTTCCATATCAGCAGAAAATATTGAACACAATTTTTTTTAAGCAATATTTTCATCAGTGTTCAACAATCTGCATATTTTTTTATTTACCTTTATAAAGGCCTTTTTTAACCTTTTTAATGTACTGTATGCATTACCTTTCATTTCAAATTATTACTATTAAACAATAAATTCTATAGGGCTGTTACCAGGCAGAAAAATATAAATAATGTTATAAGATTAATGTTAAGTACATTTATGAATTTACAAACAAGAAATGTTTTGGGGAATCTTTGCTTTGTCTAATGGCTGTAAACAGTCATTAGGTCTGTTAGACTGAAGATATTTTTGCGGTAATGTGAACAAAAATATTAAATCTGAATTTAAGACATTTGAAGACTTTTTAAGGCCTTTTAATAGGAAAACATTATTTAAGACTTCTGCCACTTCGCAGCTGAAGTGTTTATGAAGTTTGTAGCTGTCAAAAAGTTATATTCTTTGCTGATGGCATCGCAAATGAAAAACAAATTGCTGTAAACAGTATTTTACGGGGACAAAATAACATGTATAAAACAAATGTGACCAAAAATATTTAAGACCCATTGAATCTGAATTTAACACATTTGAAGACTTTTTAAAGCCTTTTATTAGGAAAACATTATTTAACACATTTTAAGACTTTTTAGGGACCCACGGACACCCTGTCATTGATCCAAAACATGATTTAAATTTGTCACTGACAGCTTTTCAAAAAAAGCTAAAAAGAGGCAAACATTATGATCACACTGTAACAAAATCAATAATGTTTTGCAACTTATAACACTTTCCATCTATGTTTATGAAGTTTAAAGCTGTCAAAGAGTTATATTACAGTGGTAAAATTGCAAATGAAAAACATAAATTGTCTAAATAGCTTTTTGGGTTTTTGGGGAAAAACAACATATGCTTCAGTGAAAATCCAAAATAAAGGTCTAACAGAGACAGCATGAAAAAGCCCTTATTGTTAAACCTTGATTATACTCTAGAGCCTAGACGTTGCATTACATGCAGGCAGCGATCATCAGAATAAAGCCGTAATTTTTAAATAATTGCAATCAATCATTAATTGCAGCCTAATCATGTACTGTATTAGTGTGGAACCTAATTGTACATTTTATGATGAAGTAAATACTTTATATGTATGATTAAAACGCAATTTGACTTTCAAATGCATCTGTAACTACCAATGATAAACCACTATCATTTATCATGGAAATCAATGAGGGATTACTCCGTGCGTGCTTTGGCACATGGATATGAAAGGTCATATAGCCTTTTCTAAAAATAATCCAGCTAGCCACCATCTATCATATTAATCCGGATTATGTACACAAGAACATCAGGTGAACAACAGTAAGAATATTCATTTTAGATGCAAACAATAGAGGTTTACTTTGCAAAAGAGTCGAGGATCCAGCCTTGCGAGCTTGCTGGGCATGTACTGCTTGTACATGTTGTAAAGCTCGTGAAACGCAGCTCGGGAGGGGAAGCCACCCTGCATCAGGTCCAGCACTGATACCATGCCTGAGAGGAGAAGAGAAGTACAGATCATGCAGTCAGTGAAGATACAGGATTTGCTGCATTACAGCCTGGAGCTGAAGCATGAAGCAAGTTTGAAGGAAGATTCAACATCTTATTCTTTGTAATGTGCACTCAGCCTGTACTTGAATACTATATGTGCTTGCCTTTGACAGCAGAACTGAGAATAAACTAGGACACTTAGTACTTCCTTAGAACTAGTCAAAAAAGGTCTCAAGGAATGCTTTCGCCTATACTTTTCTTAAACCTCTTGCCTGAAAGTTTATTTCTAAAACTTTGCTAACAGCCTATAAAATGCAACAACAGCAACCCTCAAAACACTCTTGTGGTAACGCCACTTCCAAAAGATAATGAAAAATCAGTGGAGCTCACATTTAATATGGCCGCTCCATAGGCAATATCGGGATTTGTTTTAAAAGGGAGCTTGCGACTGATGAGCGCTGTGTATTTGTGATGGGTTTGCTTAAATTGAAATATTTGAAGCATTACCACAAGTGTTGTGAGATGAATGGGGAAGTGAAAAAAAATAAACCTATATAATTATATACATACCCGAGCACTGAAGCTGAGAAAGAATCTGAGCTCCTTCGAACTGGTGGCTCACCATCTTCAGATTAGGCTTCACACAACGGATAAAACTGGAGCCCTTCACAACACATACACATGGGAAATTATTATATTATTTATAGCTATGACATATTTGAGTTTTTTCTTTTTTGCTCAGCAAAAAATGCCGTAAAACAGTAATATTGAAAATATTATTGCAATTTAAAATCAGTTTTTTAATTTAAGTCATTTTAAAATGTAATTTATTCCTGTGATGGCAAAACTAAATTTTAAGCAGTCATTACTCAAGTCTTCAGTGTCACATGCTTCTTTAGAAATCATTTTTAATATGCTGATTTATTACTTTTTTTAATCAAGGTTGGAAACAGTTGTGCTGCTTATTAATTTTTTGGAACCTCTGGTTCTTTTTTCAAGATTCTTTGACGAAGAAAAGATAAAAACAACAGTATTTCTTCAAAATAGAAATCTTTGCTATTCACTTCTTATCAATTTAACACCTCCTTGGTGAATTAAAGTGAATAAAAGTATGAATCAGTTTAAAAAAAAAAGAAAGTGTACTGACCACAAACTTAGTTTATATTGTTACATTTCTATTTTAAATAAATTCTGTTCTTTTTAACTTTTTATTTATTAAAGAATCCTGAAAAAGTATCACATGTTCCAACAAAATATTAAGCAGCAAAACAGTTTTCAACATTGATAATAAATCAGCATATTATAATAATTTCGGAAGGATCGTGTGACACTAAAGACTAGAGTATTGATGCTGAGAATTCATCACAGAAATAAATCACACTTTAAAATATATTCACATATTTCACAATATTCAATATTTTTTCTGTATTTTTGATCAAACAAATGCAGCCTTAATGAGCATAAGAAACTTCTTTAAAAAACATTAAAAATCTTACTGATCTATATGTATTTAAATTGCAGCAGCATTGACTTTTTTTTGTTTTATTAAATGCCAGCATTAAATAACTTAAGATGATAAAAAAATATGCATTAACTCATTTAATTAATTAATTTTTTGCATTATCAGTCTGTGAAAAGGATCCATACAGAATATTCTAGCCAAGAACGGCCTACTTAGACAGGAAGATCCCATCTCCCTGACATTCAAAGCAAACAAGCACATTTTGCTCATTTTAATGTGCCATTTACTAGTGCCATAAATCAGCAACTGTCACGTTGCATCATTTGCTGTGCCGCCTGGTTTGCGGCATGCATTAGACACACTCAGTAATAACCAAAACAAGTGGCCAACGTTTTTTAAAATGAATAAATAACACATTACTCACTGTACTGCGTAGCTTTTCCAGTAGAAGGTTCAGTTGGGTCTATGAAAGTTAATCAGAAATGAAATGTGAGAGTGAGTCCTGTAAATTTTAATTAAGAATATCCTTTCATTAAAACAAATCTGTTGACACACACAGTTGTAGAGTTGCGCTGCCATGCAAATGTTTTCACACGTTTTGACACATACAGAAAGTTAACAGACATGCATTATGCCAGTGACTGATCCAACTATGAAGATCTTTTCTACAAATTCAATATATAATGGTGAAAAATAACATGGTGATGAAAGTTCTCTTCCTTGTGTATGATTTCATGACAAACAACTACAACAGAGACCAAAAATGTAGCAGCCACATTCGCACAAAAACATGGCAATGGACCAAGTGGGTGATAGAGGTGGGAGGAAAAGGGTGGGAGCAAACTAAGATCTGCATTTGTTTATGAGGTTGCAGGTTACCCTGTGGTGCCAGCACTGAATATTTCAGCCAGGCTTACCCTACAAAAGCTTCAGTTTTTTTTCCTTGTTTCTCTTTACATATTTATTTCGGGCCCAGAACTTTTCACAGGGAAAGGCTGAAGAAACAGGAGAAGGTCTAAGAGAGGAGGATGGAGAAAGGGCAAAAGTTAGAAGGAAAGGAATTAGATCACCAGGTAAAAGGTAAAATGTCTTTTATGGTAGCTTTTAAAACCTACAGTGAGTAAAATAATTATTTGATCCCCTGCTGATTTTGTACATTTTCCCATGGAAATGATCAGTCTATAAGTGAGAGACAGAATAACAAAAAAAAAAAAAAAAAAAATGCATTTCAAAAAAAGTTATAAATTGATTTGCATTTTAATGAGTGAAATAGGTATTTTACCCCTTTGCAAAACATGACTTAGTACTTGATGGCAAAACCCTTTTTGGCAATCACAGATGTTTGAGGTCAGATGTTTCTTGTAGTTGGCCACCAGGTTTGCACACATTGTCCCACTCTTCTTTGCAGATCCTCTCATTCATTATGGTTTCGAGGCTGACGTTTGGCAACTCAAACCTTAAGCTCCCTCCACAGATTTTCTATGGGATTATGGTCTGAAGACTGGCTAGGCCACTCCAGGACCTTAATGTGCTTCTTCTTGAGCCACTCCTTTGTTGCCTTGGCCGTGTGTTTTGGGTCATTGTCATGCTGGAATACCCATCCACGACCCATTTTCAATAAGGGAAGGAGGTTCCCGCCAAGATTTGATGGTATGTGGCCCCGTCCATCGTCCCTTTGATGCAGTGTAGTTGTCCTGCCCCCTTAGCAGGAAAACATCCCCAAAGCATAATGTTTCCACCTCCATGTTTGACTCTGGGGATGTTGTTTTTGAGGTCATATGCAGCATTCATTTAGATGCACCTCTGAATCATTTAGATGTTCATTAACAAACTTCAGATGGGTCTGTATGTGCTTTCTTGAGCAGGGGGACCTTGCGGGCACTGCAGGATTTCAGTCCTTCATGGCGTAGTGTGCTACCAATTGTTCTCTTGGTGACTATGGTCCCAGCTGCCTTGAGATCATTGACAAGATCCTCCCGTGTAGTTCTGGGATGATTCCACACCTTTCTTATGATCATTGAAACTCCATGAGGTGAGACCTTGCATGAAGCCCCAGGCCAAGGGAGATTGACAGTTATTTTGTGTTTCTTTTACTTGCGAATAATCGCACCAACTGTTGTCACCTTCTCACCAAGCTACTTGGCGATGGTCTTGTAGCCCATTCCAGCCTTGTGTAAGTCTACAATCTTGTCCCTGACATCCTTGGACAGCTCTTTGATTTTGACCGTGCTGGAGAGTTTGGAATATGATTGATTGCTTCTGTGGACAGGTATTTTATACAGGTAACAAACTGAGATCTCAGCTTTTTATCTGTGTAAAAGACATCTGGGAGCCAGAAATCTTGCTGATTGATAGGGAATCAAATACTCATTTCACTCATTAAAATGCAAATCAATTTATAATTTTTTTAAAATGCATTTTTCTGGATTTTCTTTTTTTTTTTTTTGTTATTGTGTCTCTTACTGTTAAAGAAACCTACCATTATTATAGACTGATCATTTCTTTGCCAGTGGGCAAATGTACAATCAGCAGAGGATCAAATAATTATTTTCCCCACTGTACAACTACAAGAGGAACCAAAAGAAAACAACTTAATGAATATCTAGCCCCACAAAACAAAATCTGCATCGGTCCAAAGACAGAGCCTTGAGGAACTTCTAATCTGAGGAAAGCCTGTAATCTTGAAAGCTTAACTTTTTTTGTCATATCTTCAGGCCTGCTAACACCTTTGACAAAATGTGCTTCCTTGCTATCAGGAGAATAGAAATGTAAAGCTAAAGGACAGATTCACCTTGAATTTGTTTCCCACACTGATAAAGCTGAGTTTGCCAGCCTTCTGCTTTGAGTCCTTGGAATTGGAGCTGTTCTCAAAGAGATTCCGGACAAACTTGTCCTTCGACTCGCACACCAGGCTCTCCAAAGACATGTGGAGGGCGTCATTATTCTTCTCCACAAACTGGGTCTGCTCACACACATACACCATACACACACACACACACACACACACACACACATACAAAACCCACAGGGTATAGAAATAAACACAAAGTCAATCGCACAAAAAAACCAACAACTTTACCAAAGGGATTCCCCCAAGCCCCAGTTGTTTTTACAATGTGGCAGAAATTAATTAACTTATGTTAAACATTGTCACATTACAGAACTAAAACAATAAGATGGCTTCCATACATAAAAGGATTCAGAATGAACTGAGTGAATTGGGACCTTACAGTCTCGTAGCACACGGCGCCAGCAAAATGTCTTATCATGAAACCTTCATCGTCTCTCAGATTCCGGTGGATTGTAAGCTTTGACTTCCTGGGCACCTGAAAAATAACAGCCCACACAGAATTAAACTTTCAGCAAAATCCATCTTTGCAGCTTTTATGACTTCCTTCATATTTGGGTCTTGACATTGATGGAGCATCAGGGTGAAACACACAAAAAAACGTCAAGAAATGCCCAGGTCATCAAATCAAAAGAAATAAAGTAACAAATATAATTTCACATAAAGAAAACATAACCTAATTATGCATTGCAACACTGTATTTTCGTTAAACATGAGCACATTTCTTCTTCTCAAGTTTTAGTAGCCTAATATAATGCCAAAAGTAAGCATATTTGTAATTTATAGTTAGTTAATGCATTATTTAATTATAGCACTAAAACATGTTTATTGTAATAATGTGGAATAATTAAAGCACAATGGGGGAAAAATGCCTCCCTTAGGAACGGAATGAATATATTGCTAAATTGCAACATATTTACAAATGCATTAGCATACAAGATAATGATGCTTCAAATATATTATTAAGGGAAATTAATGGAAATAATTGCTAATTTAATTCTTATAATACAAAATTGAAAATCATGAAAAGGGGCCATCTTTCCCCACTACTGGGGTAAGATGACTCCCTATCTTGGGCAAAACTGCCCTCCTATGTAAACTTATCACAACTGTCATCTGATTTTTGCATAATATGTTAAATACATATGTGACCCTGGACCACAAAACCAGTCATAAGGATACATTTCTTGAAACTGAGTTTTAAACATCATCTGAAAGCTAAATAGATAAGCTATTGGTATGTGGTTTATTATGATAGGACAACATTTGGTCCAGATACGACTACTTGAAAATCTGGAATCAGAGGGTGCAAAAAAAATCTTAAAAAAAATTAGAAGAAAATATCACGTTTAAAGATGTCCAAATGAAGTTCTTAGCCATGCATCTTTCAAATCAAAAATTACATTTTGATATTTTTACTGCAGGAAATTCACTTAATATCTTCATGGAACACGATCTTTACTTAATAACCTAATGATTTTTGGCATATAAGAAAAATTGATAACTTTGAACCACACAATGTATTGTTGGCTTATGCTTAGAGCTGCACAATTAATCGTTAAAAGATCGCGATCTCGATTCGACCCCCCAAACGATCTTAATCCAGCATTTATACGATTCAGCCAATTATATTTTATTTATATTTTACAAAACTTTTGCTAGCCTAATTACTGCACAGACTGCTGTGAGCTGATGCAGTGACAGGTTAGCCGTTCTCTCCAACATTACATAACCATTTAAACTTCATCTTCACTTTATTACATTTAATAAAGATTTGAGATTTTAACCGTCAATCGCTCCCCGTCACTGACACTGCGCTCCGTTGAACTAGGAACCGGCCGTTTTTTTTCTCTCAACCAAACTCTGTTCCGGATCTGCACAAACTGCATTGCAGTTACTGGTGTGTGATATGACGATTTTTGATGTTGGACAATTAAAATGTCTTTACAATCTGCTTTTGAAGAAATATCCTATATTTGGTGCCACAGCGCACATTCTGTCAGATGCAATTCATGGCGGCTCTGTCTCAATGTACTGTCCAACACATCAGATCAGATGATAACTCAGCGACAGAATTCCACTCACAAAGGGGCATAATTTCCACTGGGGACACGCTTTTCAAAATCCTGTTTGTGTCCTCCCACTTTCAAATGGTTTTGTTAAAGTAATCTCTTGTATTGTAAAATCGCGCCGCGTCGCCGAGAGTTTCGCGCGATAGTTAAAACGAAACCAAAAGTAAAACACACACGCGCATTCAAAAGGAATTTTAATACCCTGCGTTTAGAGAGCGACTCCGAGCGCAAATTAGGCTACATAATATCTAGGCTGTTATTAGTATGTGTGCTATAATAAGTTGTGTAGATAGCTCTGTATCATGCTTAAAAAATTAGGTCTCTATTTGCACTTTGAATATTGAAAGAGTAGTACTTTGATCGTGCCAGATTTATGGACCAGCAGAGCAATGGAACCATATACGTGACCCTAGACCACAAAACCTTAATCTTAGTCTTAAGTAGCACGGGTATATTTGTAGCAATAGCCAAAAATACCATGTATAGGTCAAAATGATCGATTTTTCTTCTATGCCAAAAATCGTTAGCATATTAAGTAAAGATCATGTTCCATAAAGATATTTTGTAAATTTTCTACCATAAATATATAAAAACTTGATTTTTGATTAGTAATATGCATCGCTAAGATCTTCATTTGGACAACTTTAAAGGCAATTTTCTCAATATTTAGATTTTTTTGCACACTCAGACTCCAGGTTTTCAAATAGTTGTATCTCAGACAAACATTGTCCTATTTTAACAAACAATATATCAATGGAAAGCTTATTTACTCAGTGGTCCAAAGTACTTTTTTCGGATGAAAGCAAATTTTGAATGTCATTCGGAAATCAAGGTGCCAGAGTCTGGAGGAAGACTGGGGAGAGGGAAATGCCAAAATGCCTGAAGTCCAGTGTCAAGTACCCACAGTCAGTGATGGTCTGGGGTGCCATGTCAGCTGCTGGTGTTGGTCCACTGTGTTTTAATCAAGGGCAGGGTCAATGCAGCTAGCTATCAGGAGATTTGGGAGCACTTCATGCTTCCATCTGCTGAAAAGCTTTATGGAGATGAAGATTTCATTTTTCAGCACGACCTGGCACCTGCTCACAGTGCCAAAACCACTGGTAAATGGTTTACTGACCATGGTATTACTGTGCTCAATTGGCCTGCCAACTCTCCTGACCTGAACCCCATAGAGAATCTGTGGGATATTGTGAAGAGAAAGTTGAGAGACGCAAGACCCAACACTCTGGATGAGCTTAAGGCCGCTATCGAAGCATCCTGGGCCTCCATAACACCTCAGCAGTGCCACAGGCTGATTGCCTCCATGCCACGCCGCATTGAAGCAGTCATTTCTGCAAAAGGATTCCCGACCAAGTATTGAGTGCATAACTGAACATAATTATTTGAAGGTTGACTTTTTTTGTATTAAAAACACTTTTCTTTTATTGGTCGGATGAAATATGCTAATTTTTTGAGATAGGAATTTTGGGTTTTCATGAGCTGTATGCCAAAATCATCAATATTAAAACAATAAAAGGCTAGAACTACTTTCAAATGTCTGTAATGAATCTAAAATATATGAAAGTCTAATGTTTATCAGTACATTAGAGAAAATAATGAACTTTATCACAATATGCTAATTTTTTTAGAAGGACCTGTATATACACTTTAACAATAAAATCTAAATGAATTACATTTGCCCTCGAAATTCCGCAGATAGAATAAATTTCAAATATTGATGTTCAAGATGAATAAGAGCACAAGATTCAGTGACATGTACGGTTAATAAGAAAATTAAAGGTGGAGGGGCATCTTCCTCTATCTTCCTCTAAATATTAAGCTACTCTTTGACAATCTTTCAAGATATAATGAACCAAGGATAAACTATGAACTACTGAGGGCCTGTATGAAACTATCCCGCAGGATGGTAGTTCAAGCTTTTCATCGCTAAACTGTAGTGGCTGTGGAAAAGAAGCGAATCATTTCTTACAGTGAGACGGAAGTGATCTTTGTGCTTGCTGTGAACCGCCTCTGCAAAGTGCTGATCACTGGCCTGGGGAAGACGGTTCTCCTCATCCAGAATATCCAAGATACCCACCAGCTTTGCCTCGACCAGATCTGCAAAGCAAAGAGAAGTTGGGGACTGACGACAGAAACTTTTCATGTGAATGAATTCAAGCTGAATAGTAAATTAATATATTCAATCCCCCTCGCAGAAGGTATTATCCAAAGTGAAGTAGAACTCAGCAAGTTTAATGGGCGCATGCAAAGTCTGAAGGCACACATGGACCTTTTTGATAATCAGTGCGAAGGCTTCCGTCATATGCATAATTCATCTGAGACGCACAGGTGAGAGAGGTGCGGACGCAAGCGCAGTCATGTATTTGCATGAGCAGACACCAGAGTATAAATGTGAGGTGATTGATTAGGAGACATGCAGGGAAAGGACCTGCGAGTCCATTTGGAAGTCACAAGGACATGTGTTGCATCACTATCGAGAGAATTAGGAAAAGCAGAGCTGGCGGAAGGAAAGCGAGGCTTTCCCTTCGGAAAAGAAGTGACATCTGCGATGCAGGTGTTGTGTGCCTACTTTCTGCGCCGCATCAGATGCGAGATGTTATGTTAAGCCACCAGCATACTGTGCAAACTTACACAAGGCGAGGTGCTTTCTTTTCCAATGCATATGAGGAAGATCTTGAATAAGTCTTTAGGAGTTAAAATAAAAGATTAAAGGCATTGGTTCTGATACCTGAATTTGCATTCAGTGAACCGGGTGAAGATTTAACCGCGTGTCCTGAGATTGAACCGACTTTCTGTTTCTGACAGGGTGAGTTGGGTCAGACTGCACTGCTCAACCGGCATCAAAAAACTAAAACAGTGCAAGCTCTTCATCTTATCTCTTAAACCCTCTCCAGAGACTTCAAGAGTGGGAGAGTTTCCTCCCAGGATTCATTCCTGTGTTATCTCAGGCACCCAGCATGGATTTCTGCTGGAATATTCATCTCTGCCATGTTTTGTCGGGAGACTAACACACATGGCGATGTATACAAATAACTAGAACAGTTTTTGAAGGTGAACTTGAAGGTCACAATTTGAGACGAAATTACATTCACGCTGGGTTTAGAGTGCCTTTCCATGTGCGGAGGACTTCATTATATTTAAGGTGGCGTCTATGGGCCATAGTGCATCCCGTAATGAATGGAATGGAGGAAGGTCGTTGTTATTCACAGCCAAAGGGACACTGACCTATGCAGTCCTGATTATCAACATAATGAACTTCATTCACTCCGAGGCCTTCTCTCTGATACAGCTCTTGCTCCTGAGAAGAGAAAAAAAAAAAAAACACAACGCAAGATAAGAGTGCATCATTTTTGCTGAAAGTGGGAAAATGCTTATCTTATTCTGCTGGAACAAGAGCGTTGCAAAAGAAGTTAAACAGGAATCGTTAAATCGGAACTGTCGTGCGCTTGCAATGAAAGAAGAATATACATGAAATGGTTTCATGCGTCAGTTTAAAGAAGGGCATAGTTATGAGTCACTGATCGATACTAAAAATCCCGATAGCACTGATGACTCACCTCTTTCAGTATGCGTTCATTAAAAAACTGCTGCAGCTTTTCGTTACAATAGTTGATGCAGAACTGCTCAAAGCTGTTGTGCTCAAAATACTCTGAACGGGAATATAAAAAAAAGGATTTAATGATTCATGTGCAAGGTATATCTCTAAATGCATTTAACAGTTACACTTTTATAGAGAAATAGTTTTATAGAGAGTTAGCGAGAGCCAATTATCGTTAATCCTACTGCAGATTCTCAAACTTTATTCTGCGTAAGACAAGCTAATAGCTAGTGAATCATTTCATCGTCTATATATTCAATGAGTCATATCCCACAATGTGTTATTTTAGAGTTTAACATTAATGGAATATTTCAGGTTACATATAAGTTAACCTCTAATGACAGTCAGCATCTGTTGCAGTCAATTACCATGGTAAATAATTTCGGTTTATAAAGACCCCAAAAAAATTACAGCTATGCACTGTATTTCAGGGTTACGGTACGGACTTTAATTGCAAGTGTATTTCTTTATCTTTATTTGTTAGCATTTTTTGTATATCATTATTATATTTAGTAGGGCTGTCACGATTCCTCGATTCATTTCGAGTACTTGATTAAAAAAAATAAATAAATGCTGCTCCGCACAAACTGTTATAATTTACATGTGTGGAGTGTCTCAAACTCCATCTCAGCATATTATAAACCTATGCAAATAGAGTATACATCAATATCTTTCTAAATATGCTAACCTAAGTCTAAATTTACATGTTTCAATGTCCACATATACAAGGAATTACAGTGGCTGTAGCATTTCTGTCATAAAGAAATGGCCAAATATTAAAGATTAAGTGGACATTTAAAAGAAAAGTAGTTTAGTCAATATTAAACAAGAATTAGATCACACAGTAATATGTAAAAACAATATTGTCAGGCCGTTTTTTTTTACATCTTTCTGAATATTTATTATTATTATTATTATTAAAAAAATAATATTTCAGAAGAATCTAAGAGCTTTAGACTAGTCAAAATAGCTCAGAAAAAGTTTTGTACGCAACATACAGTGGCAATTAAAAAATAAAACATTTAAAAAAATTACATAAATGTAAAAAAAAAAAATAATTAAAACTGATCATCATTAAAACATTAAATAAATAAGTAATATTTAAGATTCTGCACTATATCTATGTGTCTAATCAAATAAGTACATTCAAACACCATGAAATTCATGTTAATAAAAAAAAAAAAAAAGTATATATATCACTTAAATATATATCACTCAAATTGTTAAGCTTGTAATTTGTGACCTTGGACCACAAAACCAGTCATAAGTAGCACAAGTACAGTATATTTGTAGCATTAGCAAAAAATACATTGTATGGGTCAAAATTCTTGATTTCTATTTTATGCCAAAAATCATTAGGATATTAAGAAAAGATCATGTTCTGATATTTTGTACATTTTCAACCGTAAAAATATATCAAAACTTAATTTTTGATTAGTAATATGAATTGCTAAGAACTTCATTTGGACAACTTTAAAGGCTATTTTCACAATATTTTGATTTTGTTACACCGTCAGATTCCAGATTTTCCAATAGCTGTATCTTGGCCAAACATTGTCCTATCCTAACAAACCATACATCAATGGAAAGCCTATTTTATTTAACAAAAATTACCCTTGTGACTGGTTTTGTGGTCCAGGGTCACATATAATTTGTAGTCACAAAAATATGTATGATAGAAATTTCGACTGGGTTGACTGATTTCTCATATGCATCTGGTTGACATGTTTGAAAATGTAAGAGCCTCTGAAAACAGGTAAACGAGGACATTCAGTGTTAAACCAACGTGACCCGTCCATTGTGGCAATCACTCGGGCTCACCGAAGCCAGCGATGTCCAGCACGCCGATGAAGTTGGAGGACGTATCAAAGGGGAAGCACTGGTTGACCCGTTTGACCACATGATCAAAGAGCCGGCTGTAAATGGCTTTGGCGAGGGCATCGCGGGCATTGTTGGCCTGTTCCACCTTCAGAGGCACCCTGGAGAGGAGCAAAGTGGGACAGGAGGAGTCAAAATCTGGGCCAGGGCTTCTGCTAATGCCGCCTCATCAATACATGTCCATTCTCTTTTACTCCATCCAACTTTGCACTCAGAAGACAGTTGCCGTTTTACCACTCTAAGCAAAATGTGCAAAAAACACTTGAGGGGAAAGCAGGACACCAGCGAGAAATAATTTGAGTCGAAATTTAATTTATTTTCCTCCCAATTCCATTATGATTGCAATGCTCAAGGCTGCTAAAAAATCTCCTCTGACTTTATGTAACCTGACAATAGTGTGTTTCTACAGTTATACAGAGGACAAACGAATATAATTACAACCGTTACAGTCTAAATTTAAGCATCACTGAAAATGTTTGGTAACGATATATGAGAGAAAATTAGTTTTTCGAGGGGAAAAAGGTAATTTTGGGGACAAAGGTAAATTGGGACAATTTTCTGCTTTGCTGAGACCTGAAAAGAAGTTTGATTTCAAAAATGACAATTACATAAGTTCCCTAAGGACTAAAATTTCTAAAACAACACTACCAGTCAAAAGTTTTTGGACAGTAAGTCTCCTCTGCTCACTAAGACTTTTGTTGTACTGTAATTTATTCCTGTGATCAGAAATCATTCTAATATTCTGATTTGCTGCTCAAAAACATTTATTAATATTATTATGTTGAAAACTGCTGAGCACATTTTTTTTTTCAGGTTTAAATACAGGAATAAATTACATTTTAAAATGTATTTAAGTAGAAAGCAGTTCTATTAAAAAGTAAAAATACTTCACAATATTACTGCTTTTGCTGTACTCTTGGTGAGCAGAAAGGCTTCTTTAACCCTTTATCTGTCATCCCTACTTTTGAAACATAAACGTGTAAGCGCACTATCCAAACTTTAATTGCAAGAATTCATCAACAAATTAATGTTCTAATATGATTTTGACATACAATTTCCATGGTAATGTAATGTCAGATTTTAAAATGGGTTTCAAAAGAACTTAAAGAACTTTAAACTTTCATTTGATATTTCATTTATGATAATTTCTAAAACAGAATAGAAAAAAAGGCAACGGAAAAAGACTTTTGGTGGGACAGAAAGGTCAGAACTCCTTTTATGATGTAGATTTTTGAGGTGCACTCTTTTTTATAAATGAATCTATTACTGTTCCTTCATAATTTGTAACAAAAAACCTGTGGTAAAATATCTACAGTTCCCTCCGCTAATATTGGCACCCTTGGTAAATATGAGCAAAGGTGGCTGTGAAAATAAATAAGTCCTTTTGATCTTTCATTCAAAAAATTCACAAACTTCTAACCTTTCACTGAAGTAAAACAATGGAAGCTGTGGGGGAAATCTCATTAGGAAATAAATGTTTTTCTCTACTTCACGTTGGCCACAATTATTGGCACCCAATTATTGCAACACCCTTTTCCCAAGATAACAGCTCTGAGTTTTCTCTAACAATGTCTAATGAGACAAGAGAGAGACTATTTCTTCATACAGAATCTCTCCAGATCCATCAAGATCCATTTTTGTGTTGATTTTAATGTTTGTTTTAGAACACTGTCCTGCTGGAAGATCGAATCACAGCCCATATAAGATTTCTAACAGAGGCAGTCAGGTTTAGATTTTTTTTACCCATTGGTATTTGACAGAATCCATAATGCTATGTATCTGAATAAAATGTCCAGGACCTCCAGCAGAAAAATCGGCCCACAACATTAAAGACCCAGCAGCTTTTTTTATCCCTGTTTGCACCAAACCCATCTGGTGGGTTTGTTGCCAAAAAGCAAATTTTATAGTTTCATCTGACCATAGAAGCCAGTCCTGTTTGAAGTTGCAGTCGTGTCTGACAACTGAATATGCTGGAGATTGTTTATGGGTGAGTGAGGAAGATTTTTCTTGAAACCCTCTGGAACAACATGTGGTGATGTAGGGGCTGTTTGTCTGACCCCAAGACTCAACTAATCTCTGCAACTCTCCAGCTGTGATCCTTGGAGAGTCTTTGGCCCCTCAACATCTTCTCCTCACTGTGTATTAGGACGATATAGACACATGTCCTCTTCCAGCCAGATTTGTAATATCTTCAGTTGATTGGAACTTCTTAATTATTGCCCTAATGGTGGAAATAGGGATTTTGGACACTTTCTATTTTGTGAAGCTCAACAAAGTTGTTCTCCACATCAGAACTACATTCTTTGGTTTTACTCCTTGTGATGGATAATTAAGGGAACTTGGCCTTTGTGTTCCTCATATTTACAATCCAGTGGAACAGAAAGTCACGGCTGGACAATTTTATACTCCTAGCCACCCTGGTGTGCTAAAAAAAATGTAATATGAATAGGAATATACTTCAGAGATATTTTATTTCATTTTACAAATTTCCAGGGGTGCCAATAATTGTGGCCACTAGAGAGAACTAGAGGAAAAAAAATATTTCATAATGAGATCACCCCCCAGATTCCATTGTTTTACTTCAATGAAAGGTAAGAATTTTGTGATTTTTTTTTTTATTAAAGATCTAAAGGATAAATTATACATATTTATTTTCACAGCCACCTTTGTTCATATTTACCAAGGGTGCCAATATTAGTGGAGGGCACTGTATTTAGGAGTCTTAGACCTTTTCAATGATATATAGTTTGTCATGATTATATTAGGATTGTAATAGTTAGGTGGTGACAGTTAAAAGGTTAAAAAACATTAAAAATCTTACTGTCCAAAAACTTTTGACTGGTAGTGTATGCAAGAAAATATGTTTATAGTATGCAAATAACTGGGTCTAAAAGGCCTAGTCGACTTTTAAAAGTGTATAAAACGACTTAATGGTCCTCCTGTAGATTAATTGCATAATTAAACTGAAAACAGTACAGGGAAAAGGTTCCATTCATACTTATTTTGCAGTGGTAACTTTGATAAATGTATACACGCAAAACAAACAGCGCTTGAAATCCCGGTGAAGCTTAAAGGGCTTGAAATGCAGCAGCCCGGCGATATTACACGAAAACACAATAAATCTCTATAACACACGCTTATTAAAGCAAAGCAGCTCATAATCACAAGACACAGCGGCTCCCCCACTATCCTCAGGAGGCGTACGGATACCGGCGAACTGAAACTCCAGAACTGGATGATAAAACCTTCTCGCTCTCTCTCGACGGCACCGTCCCGCTGTGGGAATACCTGCTGTGTGACTCTTATTGCCTGCGCAGTTAATAAAAGCTGGACCTGGCTCACAATAATCTCTACGATCTCCAGTCTGCGAGATTGCTTTTCATTAACTCGCTTTTATGCTATTAGTGTATTCCCTCCGTAGTGTGCGTGTCGAGAGGCTGTGGCGCTCTTCCTTCTCAATGTCACCTGCTTTGTTACGTTTAACAGATTTTTAGGAATCACAATACGCCGTTGAAATGAAGCTCTGTCAAGCACAAGCTGCTGCCCTCTCCGATGTCTAGCGGTGTGAATTGCAAGGGTCAGCCTAGCCTTGTTTGAATACAGTCTCCATAATTTTCCATAAAACGCATATTGCATATGTACGTGGTCGTGCATCTGTTCGCAGTCAAATGAGGAGGGCAGCGAAACCTCTCGCGACTTTGATTCTCATCATACCTAAAAGACCCCAGGCCACTCCCTCAGACAAACATCCATTATTCATGCAGTGCAAACACTCCCAGTCCAGCATCTGTGCTTGGTTAAATATTAATCCACCGAGCGCTGGCCTATCATTCAGACACCGCAGAATATAAAACCCCACCTGGGCGACGAAGAACCCAGGGTACGATTCAATGAAGGCAATCGAGTTTTTCCAATTCCTCTCTCCTGGCATGAGCAGTAATTGGACTGTGGGTTTTGCATGGTGAAAGCTGAGAAGAATTGGGCTTTTGTTTCACAAAATTGCAAACCTGAGTCTTATCTTTAACCAGCAGTGTGGGAAAAGCTGCTTGATACCTCAAGCCTAGTCGTGAAAGGCCTTCTCTCTTACGTAATCAATAAAAAGAAATACGTCCGTTTAAATGCAGAAGACTTTGGATGGCAACTAGACTCAGCCAATTTAGTCTATGCCACATTTGATTATACTGACCATATCTCTAATGGAAAAGCTGCGATTAGCTATTTTCAGCGCTCCTCTCGTCTGCGAGCAGGCGAGCGGAGGATTCATTTAACAGTTATGCCAATGCGAATGGGGTGAAATGATGAAATGTAATACTAGAAGACGTTTCGCATTGAGGGAATGATTGAGATGTGAAGGGAGTGCAGAAAATACCAAGCAGGTGATTTTTTATGGTCATGTTTTGATCATCATTTGGACGCGAACAGAGAAATAAAACAAATCAGGTTGCCGAGGGTCAGCGGCTGAGCAGATGTGATCATGCGGGGTCACTTACTTGATGACTGTGCCTTTGGCGCCCCCTGCAGTGGTGAGCATGACCCTGGTGGTAAGACTGACTCTAAGGTCGTCTTCATCCAGGCCTAGGAGCTCTGCGCAGTATTCCAGAGTCTGACTGGTCTGTTTTTTTAAAATGCAGCCACCTGAAACCAGATGCAAATTTTTAATGGTCATCTTTAAACTGTGGCTCATCATGTTTCTCGTGCTGCGTCTAGACAGCAGAGGTTTCTTAATGTTTCAATGTTTTGATGCTTTCAAAGCTGTTAACCTATTCCCCTGTTGAATAATTCAATCAAAATATATCAGGGTCAATTATACACTAAGACAAAGGGTTTAATTTTGTTGTTGCATTTATGTTGGTTTCATTTGGTTTAAAAATAGTTTATCCTTTATATTACGCAGTTTTTTTAATTTAATTTAAAGTAATTTTTGTTTTGTTTTTTTTGCAGCATGTTTCTTCAATTTGGTCCCATAACATGGATTTCAGGTTGTTTAAATATTTCATATATTTTATAGAAAACCGTTTCATTGTTTTTTCCCCTCTTCTCCACATAAAAGATTATGCCAAGCTACAAAAAAAAAAAGTTTCCTTTACATGAATTTCATTATTTTAAGGAGGCGTTTTTCTTTATATTAGGACAGTTGTATCACTGTGCCATAATTTATTTAGCTATTTTTCAAAACGGATTTACATATAATTGAAATATATATACATGTATATATATATATATGTGTGTGTATATATATATATATATATATATATATATATAAATAAATGTTATCATTTGTACCACACGACATTTTAAAAGCTGCACTAACCTTTTCATGTCCTAAAAGGTCAAAATATCCGATATTTGAAGAACTGATTTTGACAGACATTACAGTCCACAGAAGTCCTTTATGATATTGCTGTTTTTTTATTTAATTTAATTTATTTTAGATTAAATTTTATTAAATTTATTTTTAATTTAATGTATTTTTTATTATTTAATTATCTGCATGTTTCTGCAATTTGGTCTCACAACATGAATTTCAAGTTTTTTTTTAAAATATTTATATTTTATATTAAATTGTTTCATAAAACACTTAATAAAACATTACTTTTCTCCACATAATAAATAATTATGCCAAGCTACTTAAAAAAGGTATGTATGTATGTATGTATGTGTATATATATATAATTTTTACCACATGACATTGTAAAAGCTAAAGTAACCTTATGTTCTAAAAATGTCCACAGAATTCCTTTATGATGTTATGTTGTTTATTTTTTTCTATTTTATTTTTTTATTATTAAATTAAATGTCAAATTAAATTAAATTCAATTTCAGCATGGTTCTGCAATTTGGTCTCATAACACGACTTTCAGGTTTTTTTAAATATTATACTATTTTATATAAAATAGTTTCAGTTTTTCCACCTAAATAAAAAATGACTCTTCTCATCATTTATTTAGCTATTATTCAAAAAGGTTTTAATATAATTTAAATGTATAGGTATATAATGTGTACCACATGACATTTTAAAAGCTGACCTAACCTTGTCATGTACTAAAAGGTGTTTTTGACACTGATTTTGACACAGACAAGAAGTCCTTCATATTATTAAGTTGTTGTTTTATTTTTGATTATTTTATTTTATTATCAGCATGTTTTTGCAATTTGGTCTCATAAAATGATTTTTTAAAATATTTATATTTTATATAAAACGGTTTCACGGTTTCCCCCCTCTTCTCCACATAATAAAAGATTATGCCAAGCTCTTTACAAGAATCTCATTATTTTAGGCTTTTTTCTTTATATCATGACAGTTGTATCACTGTGCCATTTTTTTAATTTATGCCTCCAAAAACAAAAATCAAAAAGAATTTTAGTTAATACATTAAAAATATGCTCCTGAAAGAAGATTAAAAATAAAAGATACCAAAAAAGTGCCTTTGACTCATCTAAGAGCTCAAAGTGTGCAAACAAATGTATAAAAGCACACCACTTCAATCTCCTATCATATATCAGCCCTTTTCAAAAATATGTGCTCATACATAATAGTCTTCAGGTCTCCTGAAAGACCTCTGTAACATCAGGCTGCGTCTTTTCCAGCTGAATGGTATCTCAGGACACCAGCTCCATTGTGAGCAAAGAACTGGAGCAGGCCAGAGCGGTAAAAGGTGTTGTACCTTCATCAGAAGAGGAAAACAAATCCTGGATGCATGTCTGGCAACACTAGAAAGAGCCCTGTTACCCCCACAGCAGCTCTCTAATGAGGTCTTTTGAGCTGGAGGAGGGGTGGGTGTGGTGTGTGTGTGTGTGTGTGTGTGAGCGAGTTTAATGAGGAGAACATGAGCGTGAGCTCGAAAAATAATAAAATAACACTTCAGACATCAGTGAAAATTTCTTCCCTGACTGAACGCAGATGGTGCAAATTCTGTATAAAAGCAAAATTGCTAGTATTTTGAAGTCTCCTAACCTGAAAGAAACCAAATACTTCTAAACCAAGCATGACATGACAAAGCAACGATCGATAAATCCCATCCCTTTTTTGTCCTAACCAGCCTAACTGCAACCAACACGAGACATTTTATCAGCCGTTTGGTTTCTAGTTCTGCTTTAAAGCAATAGTTACAGAGTGAAATCTCACTGGTTGCATATGAAACATCAAATATGTTCTGATTAGTTGTGATTTTGTCACTTTATGCAGGATACAAATTGCTTGAAATTTGTCGCATCATGCTGGGTTAGGACATTAAATCTTTCATGAAAGTATTTTTTCTTGGTACCAGAGGTGCTTCCTGTCTCTTCAAAGTCGATATTGCCGAGATGAAGGACACCAGCCACCACTCTGAAGAGATTGAGCTTCTCTGTGTCATCCAGGCCGATTTTCTTCATGGCCGTCACCATCCTGTTGAAGTCTCCTAGGTCATCCAGCAGAGGGTCCTTCAGGGCACCCACTTTCCCATGCTACAGACACAATGGACCATCAAGACACATGCTTGCAGAATCAACACTATCCATACATACACTGCAGCTGAAATTAGAGATAAGAAATGTATACTGGAGGGCTTACAGATCTACAGTATCTCACCAATGTGAGTACACCCCTCACATTTCAGCAACAATTTTAGTATATCTTCTCAAGGGACAATACTATAGAAATGAAACGTCGATATATTTTAGAGTAGTCTATATGCAGCTTGTATAGCAGTATGGATATACTGGCCTCTGAAAATTACTCAACATACAACCATTATTGTCAAAATAGCTGGTAACAAAAAAAAAGTGATAACAGCAATATGTTGTTTAACCATACAAAGCCACATGTCCTATTCATCATGTTTATGTTTTTGTTTGCTTGAGAAGACCATACAAAGTTGTGTATCTTGTATTAAACCAGCTAAAATCAGGTGCTTTAAGTACAATTCTCTCATACTGACCACTGGATGTTCAACATGGCATCTCATGGCAAAGAACTCTCTGAGGATTTGAGAGTTAGAATTGTTGCTCTCCAAAAAGATGGCCAAGGCTATTAGAGGTTCAGTAACACCCTGAAAATGAGTGGTACAGTAGCCAGGGTCATACAGAGGTTGAGCACTCATTGAGCACTCGTTCTGTGCCTCAGATGCAGAACCTGGCTTCAAAAAACAGATGCATGAGTGCTGCCAGCATTGCTTTAAAGGTTGCAGAAGGTCAGTTTGGCAGTGCTCAGACTATGAGCAGCACACTGCAACAAGTCGGTTAGCATAGGCATTGTCCCAGAGGGAAGCCTCATCTGAAGCTGGCTCACAAGAAAGCCCGCAAACAGTTTGCTGAAGACAACCTGTCCAAGAGCATGAATTACTGGAACCATGTCCTGCGGTCTGATGAGACTATAAGAGAAACATGTTTGGCTCAGATGGTGTCCAGCATGTGTGACGGTGCCCTGGTGAGGAGTACCAAGAAAACTGTGTCTTGCTAAAGTCAAGGTGCTGCATGAGTGCTGCATGAGATTCAAGGATGTACATTCAGAGGCAAAACATGATGCCTTTTATTATTATTATATTTTTTATGTTGTTTTTTTTATTATTATGGTTTTATGTTTATGTCCATTGTTGTTGGCGTGCCTTTACGTTGTTGTTATGTTTATGTATTTTGTCTACTTTTATTACTCTCTCTGCTGGCTGCATAAAAAATTTGCCCCTCTGGGATAATAAAGAATACCTTGAACCTTGAACCCTATTAAGCACCTGTGGGGCATCCTCAAGTGTAAGGTGGAGAAGCACCATGTGTTTAACATCCAGCAGCTCTGAGATGTCATTATAGAGGAGTGGAAGAGGATCCCAGCAACAACCTGTGCAGCTCTGGTCAATTCCATGCCTAGGATGATTAAGGCAGTGCCAGATAACAATGGTGCTAACACAAATTATTGACACTTTGGACAAGTTCACTTAGGGTGTACTCCCTTTTGTTGCCAGCAATTTTGACCACAATGGCTGTATGTTGAGTAATTTTTCAGGGGGCAGTAAATCTATACTGCTATACAAGCTGCACATTGACTACTCTAAAATAACCAAGTTTAATTTCTATAGTATTGGCGCTTGAGAAGATACACTAAAATGGTTGCTGAAATGTGAGGGGTGTCGTCACTTTTGTGACATACTGTAGATCTCTGATTAAAAGGAGGAGGAAAAGAAAACAAACCACACCTGAGGGTCAGAGTGTGCCAGCACTTCTTTTTTTTTTGCTCTCAATTACTGTCACTTTCCAAAAAAATTTAATCTTTTCATCAACTAATCACCCTTTGTTCTAAGCTTAAATTATTTTCTTTTTGATGAATAAAGCATTCATGCTCATCTTATGTGGAAAAGAACAGCATAAACATTTTTAAAAAATGTGTGTGTTTAAAGGAAACAAGGGTGAGTAAATGATGACAATTTTTTATTCACTGATGTACTGATAATCTGCAGTCTGATGATGAAGCAGATCACACAACTCTGACCACAATAAACCTTAAATGCTGTTTGATACCCATAACAACAAGCACACCTCACAAAAATACCCCCCCCCCCCACACACAGAAAGCCTCATGCATATTAGCCTGCAGACCCATCCACATACTAATAACCAATTTCATGCACAGAAACCCAGAAAAGCGAAGAATGTAAAGCATAAAAAAGCATTCAGAAAGGCCAACTGGTAAAACATCACCTTGTGATCCTGAATTTTAAAAAGATCAGGGAAGGCAAAGACACATAATATTTGGTTAGAAAACTACTAATATAAACAAAATGGATAGAAAAGTAGTGCTCTGTTCCAAAGTCTACACAGGTAGCATTTTAATGTCAAAACAAATGTTAAAAAAGATAAAAAAAATAATAATAATACTAAATAAGGTTACATTGCATTTATAATTTGAACCCTCATAAACTGTAATAATATTAATCATGAACCAAGGGTCTTGTGTACAGTCTGAAAACTAGAAACATGTCTGTAATTATGTAATTAAGTTATTTATAATTATTTAATAAAAATACTTTAATATAGTTTTACTTTCTTCTGTAAATATGCAATTGAGCAGTTTTGTCATGACAATTTTGTCACAGTAGGTACGAAAAATATCTTGGGGGGCCTTTATTGTCTTTGAAAAGGGGAGGCTTTGAAGTCAAAAAAGGTTGAGAACCACTGGGCACTTTAAAAACATGGTATAAGGCAACCTTTGTTGTATATCATGAATTTTGTTCAGAAAGTAATCCCAGAATGCACTCTTGAACAAAAATCATATATACCCTGAATTCTTACTCGAATCTGAAAATTATCACAAAAAATTTTACAAATTTACAAAACTATATGCTTGTTTAGGCCACATGTGACCATTTCTGGGTATAGATGCTCCATCAGAAGCAAAAAGCAAAGAATAAATGGTACGAAAATACACTCGCGGTGTGCTGTAATACTACTGAAAAATACTAATACAAAAATACTAACCGAAATCTCAGATAGCCATACAGTGATTCATCTTTTATGAGTCGTTAAAATATTGGTGTCCAGGACACTGAGACTTTAAAAGCTTATCTTAAATGTTTAATATAAACATACATTACTCATAAATGGCTGTTGAGATAGGATAGTAATCTCAATTCAAAGAGTAGACCCTGTTGAAAAAAGCAGCACATGCAAGTTAGGTATGTTTTGGTCCTGAGTTAAGGACCATTTTAGGACCAGCACATGACCAGCTTAAACCAGCTCATAACCATCTTATAACCAGTTCAGGACCAGCTGCCATGCTTCAAAACATTCCTAATCAGCATATGCTGTTTTTTTTTTTTCAACAGAGGAGATTTGGACCTGTGAATTTTAAGTATTCCTTATGTCTCGACTTAAACAGATTGGAACTACAGTCGTGGCCAAAAGTTTTGAGAATGATACAAATATTAGTTTTCACAAAGTTTGCTGCTCAACTGCTTTTAGATCTTTGTTTCAGTTGTTTCTGTGATGTACTGAAATATAATTACAAGCACTTCATACGTTTCAAAGGCTTTTATCGACAATTACATGACATTTATGCAAAGAGTCAGTATTTGCAGTGTTGGCCCTTCTTTTTCAGGACCTCTGCAATTCGACTGGGCATGCTCTCAATCAACTTCTGGGCCAAATCCTGACTGATAGCAACCCATTCTTTCATAATCACTTCTTGGAGTTTGTCAGAATTAGTGGGTTTTTGTTTGTCCACCCGCCTCCTGAGGATTGACCACAAGTTCTCAATGGGATTAAGATCTGGGGAGTTTCCAGGCCATGGACCCAAAATTTCAACATTAGAGCCACTTAGTTATCACGTTTGCCTTATGGCACAGTGCTCCATAGTGCTGGAAAATGCATTGTTCTTCACCAAACTGTTGTTGGATTGTTGGAAGAAGTTGCTGTTGGAGGGTGTTTTGGTACCATTCTTTATTCATGGCTGTGTTTTTGGGCAAAATTGTGAGTGAGCCCACTCCCTTGGATGAGAAGCAACCCCACACATGAATGGTCTCAGGATGCTTTACTGTTGGCATGACACAGGACTGATGGTAGCGCTCACCTTTTCCTCTCCGGACAAGCCTTTTTCCAGATGCCCCAAACAATCGGAAAGAGGCTTCATCGGCGAATATGACTTTGCCCCAGTCCTCAGCAGTCCATTCGCCATACTCTTTGCAGAAGATCAATCTGTCCCTGATGTTTATTTTGGAGAGAAGTGGCTTCTTTGCTGCCCTTCTTGACACCAGGCCATCTTCCAAAAGTCTTGGCCTCACTGTGTGTGCAGATGCGCTCACACCTGCCTGCTGCCATTCCTGAGCAAGCTCTGCACTGGTGGCACTCCGATCCCGCAGCTGAATCCTCTTTAGGAGACGATCCTGGCGCTTGCTGGACTTTCTTGGACGCCCTGAAGCCTTCTTAACAAGAATTGAACCTCTTTCCTTGAAGTTCTTGATGATCCTATAAATTGTTAATTTAGGTGCAATCTTAGTAGCCACAATATCCTTGCCTGTGAAGCCATTTTTATGCAACACAATGATGGCTGCACGCGTTTCTTTGCAGGTCACCATGGTTAACAATGGAAGAACAATGATTTCAAGCATCACCCTCCTTTTAACATGTCAAGTCTGCCATTCTAACCCAATCAGCCTGACAAAATGATCTCCAGCCTTGTGCTCGTCAACATTCTCAACTGAGTTAACAAGACGATTATTGAAATGATCTCAGCAGGTCCTTTAATGACAGCAATGAAATGCAATGGAAAGTTTTTTTCGGGATTAAGTTAATTTTCATGGCAAAGAAGGACTATGCAATTCATCTGATCACTCTTCATAACATTCTGGAGTATATGCAAATTGCTATTATAAAAATTTAAGCAGCAACTTTTCCAATATCCAATATTTATGTAATTCTCAAAACTTTTGGCCACGACTGTAGATTTGAACCTGGATAGATTAAAATCTGTAAGTCAAGTCAATTTGAGTTCTGTTTGTGTGGCGCAGACTTCCTGTCTTTGTAAAGAGTTTAAAATCAGTCACTTATAATGTTAGGATGCATTCCTAAAAGGCTGTTGCCTATATAGGCACTAGACTGCTCAATAGGTTTTGGACCAGAGCCAGAGCGAAGACAAATCTCCGTGTATTCTGAATAAAAAATGGATCGCATAAATATCCAAATACCGACCCAAACTCATCGTCATGATATTCAAGTGTTCGAGGATGATAAAAAAGAGAGAAAAAACAACAACAAAAGTACCATCTGCGAATTTGGGGTATGAAACTAATCTCAGATCTGAAACTGTAGTGAAACAGACGGCGTTGAGCTAGCAAATGAACTCCTGCACCAACAGAAACAGCAGCTAATGAATATCTCATCACCTCCAGAGGGATTCAACACAAAGGTGATTTATAATAATGGCCCTTGATAACAATAACATCAATTGATGGGCTCGGTCTCCAGAGAGGGCCGTGTGCAAACACAACACAACATCGCTGGAATTTATTACACTTTACATAATTCATCAAAGATGTGAACTAATTTCTGAGGGAAACTAATTCTTTTTGAGGCAAAACGGTTATTTTGCAACTTTAGAGATTCTGACTGTGGTCAAGGTCTGTTAATTCAAGATGTCCTCTAGTCTTAAATTTTACTACACGAACAAAGAAAATAGCAGGGATTTGATTACACATCAAAAATGAATCTGAAATCTTTACTACACCTCAGCTTCGGGCTGTTTATTACTTCAGATTCGCCACAAATGTTTAGGAAGGAGAAAACAGACTCATCATGTCACTAAACCATAAATCAATGATTCTACGTACCTCAGGACTTTTCCTGTTTTGCATGATCTGTTTATCTGAGTCCTTGTTTGCAAAGTATCTGGTGCAGCCACGATTCAAATACTGAGGGAAACACAAACACACAATGAGGGAAGTTAAAATACATTAATACTCATTGTAAAGCAAATATGCCATCTAGTGGTGCATCAACATTTCACTGTATACAAGGGCCTGAAATCATATAACCTAAATTCCTAAAGGAATTATTGGATTTTATTTGTTTTGACAAAATGCTCTTTCTTCAGCAGTTGTGTGCTTTGATACAGTCTGTTTGCTATGGTCACGGTTGTCAGATTGCTTTCCACTTTGAACCAATTATAACAATGAGTCTCAAAGTTTCCTGTAAAACAGTGTGTCGAAGTTTTGTAAAATGCTTTCCAGTTTCCTGACACACACAATTACACAGGAAACTGACCCGGAAGTTGTCTGGAGAGTTGAGATGAAGCATGTTCCTGACGTCCTCCGATGCCCCAGCACAAAGTCTGTAAAATATATGATAGTTTCGCTCTTCTGTGCTCTGCATGCAAATCCGAGACTTCTCCAGCAGATAGTGCGAGACAAATCCACCCACAACCGCATTCTGAAGACACGATGAACACGATTAGTAACTCTTACAGCCATCACGCTCTAGTCGTCAAAATAAGAGAAAGTTTACCTTGTCATTAAAGTGAATTTCCACAAACTTTCCAAAACGGCTGCTGTTGTTGTTCCTGACCGTCTTTGCATTTCCAAAAGCTTCAAGCAAGGGGTTGGCTGCACGGAACAGACATATTTACAAACGCATTTTGCATCGTATGCAAAAACCAAACACTACTAGACACCACCAGTTCAAATTGTCTTTAGAGAACCTACCCTCAACAATCCTCTCATCTATATCTTGACCTGTTCCATAGGTTGAGGTTAAATACCTGAAATTAAACAGATACAGTATTAAGACATGGTAAAAAAAAACATTGAATCAATGGAGCAATGTGCATTTTTTGGATTAAAAACTGACTTTTGACCAGTGCAACTGACACGTTCAAGGCCCAGAAGGTAGTAAAAAGTCAGACATCATTAAAATATTCCATGTGACATCAGTGGTTCAACCTTTATTCAACCAAAATACAACTTAATTCAACAATTTCCTCTATTCAGTGTCAGTCTATGTAAGGACAGAAAGCTCTCGGATTTCATCAAAAATATCTTAATTTGCGTTCTGAAGATGAACAGAGGTCTTACAGGTTTAAAATGACATGAGGGTGAGTAATTAATGAACTATCCCTTTAATGTGCCCTTGCTTATTATATATTAATGTGTGATTCATTTTTTTTCAAGATTTAGTGAAACATGTGGAGTAAGCCTCATATCAAGTCACAAAAATGAAAACCACAATGGGTTTTCAATATCTTTTTAAGGGTTCGTACAGATACTGTAAAATGAAATTCCAGGACTTACAAGGACTTTTCAAGCTCTACTTTTTTGATTTTCAAGAACTTCAGATCTGGTTTGATCAGATCTCACTTATTAAACAATTTCTTCTATTTCAAATTCTAGAAAGAGAGAATATAAATAAAAATAAACTAATAAAAAATGGCACAAATAAATCATTCAATTCTCGAAATGATTCATGAACCCATTCCCATCTGAATCAAATGATTGGCAATACACAAAGATCTAAATCAAATTATTCACGGGTTCACATAAGATTTAAAGTGCTGATCTGAAACAAATGATTCGATTGGAACTTTTCCAAACGGTAAATAATTTTAGTTTTGAAAAGCTCCGTTTCACCCATCACTACGTGCTTTTTAAAAATTTTAAAAGCGATGTCAAAATTCGAAAGTGAATGACTCATTTAATATGATCAGTTTTTTTTGCCAGTTCCAGTGTAAGTGACTCAATTGATTTGGTCCATCTGTTCCTCTTTAGCCATGTTTACACGAAATTATCAGTACTACTACTTGCTTAGCTCGCTAGATTTCTGACATTAACGGAAAAAAACAAATAAGGTATGATGTTTTTTGAATTTCGTGAATTTTGCATGAAAAGATGTGCTTATTGACGAAATTAAATACTTATTTCATATGTACATTGTCTTTAAATAATTCAAGCACTTTTCAAGTACCTCTTATGGAATATGGCTATTTTCAATGGTTTTCCAGGCCTTAAATTTCAAAAAGTCAAATTCAAGTACTTCAAGCACGAACTCTGTTTTAAGAAATATTGTCCTAATTCATCCAGGTACGACAAAAATGACTAAATTTGGACCCTGTATGCATGTGAGAAATATTAATTGAAGTGTTTTCGTCATTCCATGAATAGGCAGTTATCATACCTGAGAACAAACTTTGTGTTTTCTGTTTTTCCAGCACCCGATTCACCAGACACAATAATGGACTGACTCATCTTCAGAACCTTCATGTCTCTGTAGGCTTTATCCGCTGAGACAGAGACAGAAAGAGACAAACATTTGTTGAAATCGCTGTCAACATTGTTGCAATCTAAAAAAATAACTACAAAAGAACTGAATCCTCAAGTGTCCTATTAGACAGATGTTCAAACGCCCACCCACCAATAGCATAGACATGAGGAGGAAGAGTCCCCAAAGAGCGTCCCTGATAGCTTTTAATGGTCTCTGGGGAGTAGAGTTTAGGGATGTCGAAATACGGGTTCACAGCAATCAGGATGTTAGCCACAGACGTCTGAAATAAAACACACACATGCTCATTGTCAAGTGTCTGATTGTCAACATATCAGTCCCAACAATGTCATTCAAAGCCTCACACTTTCAGGTTAGCTGTGCTGTGTGGAGCAGCACTACCTCACAGGACCTAATTAAGTGCATTGGGCAACTTGATAGCGTCTGGGCAGGATTAGCTGGGTCATCTGAGACGGGCAGTCACACTAGGGCAGGGCCTGGGCCGTCTCCTGACAGGCTCGGGCGCTGCGCTGACGAGCGTACGCTGACAGCGGGACCGGCGTCTCTCAGATGAGAGGCTAATAAGGGCTACTGGAGCACGACAATAACATGCCCATCAGCTCCGTACCTGCAGGCGTGCCTGCCAATGAGATCTAAGGGGTTTAGCGTGAATCTGGAAGTCCTATACTGCCCTGAGGTGATTGTTAAGCAAAAAAAAATTTTAGATTTAATGATCCAAATGTGTTAACATTTAAAATGCCATTTTATTAGGCTTTAATTAATCAGAAAATTAATTTGTTATGGATGTAATTTAAGTGCTTAGCTTAATATGCAGAGACAACTCAAGTAGACTCGATGCTGCTTGAAAAACATGAATCATTTAATTTGAGCATCACAAGCTTAGGGTGGGACTATCCGTTTGTCCAACCAATGAGAGACAGCAAGCAACAGTAAAGAAGTCCACTTCCACTTCTTGAGGTAAACATGTCAAGAATTATCTCCATATAATGAATTTCAATGGTGCCCCCAAGTTTGAACTTCCAAAATGCAGTTTAAACGCAGCTTCAAATGGCTCTAAACGATCCCGGCCAATGAAGAAGTGTCTTATCTAGCAAAACAATCTGCCATTTTCAAACCAAATTGACAATTTATATACTTTTTAACCTCAAACACTCATCTAGTCTAAGTCTATGTGAACTGTGTGTTTGAAAACCATCAATACAGTTAGGGCATGTCAAAAAACTCCTGTCTAGTTTTCTTCTTCAACGTCAAAATTGTCCTACATCAATGTTTTATCTTCTTTGCATGTTCACATTATAAACACTGGGACGCTACTTCTGCAGCAATTTAGAACAATTTTGAAGTTGGGGGAAAAAAGGAGATGGAGCTTATCAACATACACTAACTGGAAAAAAATAGAGTTCACGCAGACTTAGACAACATGAACGCTTGAGGTTAAAATGTATATAAATTGTCAATTTGTTTTAAAAATAACCGATCGTTTCACTAGATAAGACCCTTCTTCCTCGGCTGAGAGCATTTAAACTGCATTTTCGATGTTCAAACTTGGGGGCACCACTGACATCTATTATATAGAGATAATTCCTGAATTTTTTTCCTCAAGAAACATAATTTCTTATCAACTGAAGAAAGGAAGTCACAAACATCTAGGATGACAAGGGAGTAAGTAAATTATCTGTACATTTCTGTTCTGGAAATGGACTTTAATTTGGATCTGGTAGTATATTTTTTACATAATTTTTTTCTATAGAGATTTTTAAAAAGTCTTCACTAAGTAAGGACTAGGGATGTAACTGTATCAAAACTTCACGGTACGGAATTAATACCTCGGTATGAATGGCACGGTACGGTATTTATTGAATCATTTACAGGAAAAACAAAACTAATGAAGAGACTCGAAAAAAGTGCCAGAAGTGTTTATTAAACAGTTTACATGAACACTGAACATATCAATGGCATACAAATTAGCCATCTATCTGTAAACTTTGAAACAGGAACTTCAATTTTTCAATTTTAATAACAAAAAATTATTAAACCATGTAACCACGTTAATTTTTTTTCGCAGTACTTTAGCCTACTTTGTGTAATAACGAAAACATTAATTTCAGTGGAAAAATAAGTCCAAAACTCTCTATTTTAACATTTTGAACAATAGGGCTCTACAATCTTTTTTTTTTTTCTTTTTTTTTTTTTTTTAGAAATTTTTGAAATGTGTTTTAATTTTTCTGATAATCAAATGAAAGCATAAACATTTATTTATTTTTAATCAAATGAAAAATAAACCCTTTTAATTTTTGGCAAACAAAAAGAGGTTTACTGTTAAAATCAACACATGTTTAAATAATAATTGTAGTATTTTTTTCTACAATTAAGTGGTTAATCTTGTTGTAATATTTATTTTTTATTATATATATTGTTTTATGTAAATTATTTAAATAGGAATATATAAACACCTACATTATACTGTACAAAAGTAATGCAAGACTAATATTGTTCTGTTTCATGTTAAACCGTACTTTTATTTTGACAGGTTGCCGTGAAGTTTCTGTGTGTACAGTTTGATATGATGCTAGTTTTCTCAAATGAAATGGTAAAAGTGACACTCACAGCAGGTTTGGAGATTGAGTTTATCTGTTCATGTGAGATGCAAATGCCAAAAATTAGCGGGAGCATCACGCTTGCTTCAGGATGCCTGTAGTAAAAAACGCGTCTCCACCATTCATACATACAAAGGCAAACGGAACATGCAGGATTCATATTAAAACGGTCCTTTTGCATTTCAGTTTTCACAGACACTAGTCCATATCGCGATTTGAATTAAGTGACAGACCAACTTTTGATTTATTCATCCAAAAATCAACGAATTCCGTGGAATTTCGCGCTATAGTAAATTCCGTTTTTATGAATGGAGTCCTGCGTGTTTTCGCAGAGGAGACATTATAAACGCGCGACCATGTAGAGACAGAAATGACATGCCTTCGTGTAAATAAGATAAATAACATAAGGCAATTTAGTTTGTTTAATAAAAGAACAATGTATAGACCTGTTCTATAGGAAAGATAACCTTAAATGAGTTCTATTGTGATCTGGCGCTATATCGAAAATAAAATGAATTTGACGTTCAAGGGCGGTGGGCAACAGACCGCAAAGGATGATGATGGCCACGCCTGGGCTGATGGGAATTGTAGTTCCCGCTACCTCCCGTTCACTCCATTCGCCTGAGCAAACTTTTCTCAGAAGACCTATCGTTTTATCGAGTCATGCGACCACGGTAGTATCGAAAAAATTTGCTATTGCGGTACGACGGTATTTACAATACCGTTACATCCCTAGTAAGGACAAATGCACCATTAGTAGTGCATTAAACAATTTCAGAGTGCATTAAAATCTTTTTTTCAACTGTTCTTTCTGGTTTTCGAACCTGATTGGCTGAAAGCCTTTTACAGGTGTGCAATATTCTAGTGATAACATAATTTGCGGTATTTCTCACAGCAAGTGTCATGGCGGACACCCAAATCCTTACTAATTTCATAAATAATACTGTTTTTGTGTCACGGAATGTAGTTTTACGAACTGGCAGATGTACCTCGGCCAGCTTTTATGGAATTTGCCACTGGCTCTGATGTCTCTATGGTGGTTAAACATGAGATATAATTAATTTTTTCGGTAAATCTAATGACAGTCTTTGGTCTCATTAATATATTATTCATTCCAGTCATTTTTATTTTTTTTTAGTTTCAACAACACCTTGTAAGACGCAGCCAACAAATGCACTTAGCAGCGCTGTCATCAGAAATCACCCTTAACAGATCAAAGAATACTATGACAAAGATATCGCTGTCTTCAGCGGACATTCCAACTAATGTTTTATTTTGAATATGAGATTGATCTGAAGAATGAATGCTGTATCAGATGCAGGTAATTACACTTGCTTAGTCCATCTCTCTGTCATAATACAGTAAGCTTTTAATACAGTAATACAATAACCTTTAATGAAGCAACTCAATATTCCTTCATTACTAGTTCTAAAGTGATGTTTTCAAATTAGTAACGGGGCATGTTAAACTGTCAAACTTATATATTAATCTGTGGAGGGAACCCGGAAGGAAGTAGTTCTGCACAAAAGAGGGTTTTTAGAGACACTGCATTGTTGTATCTTTTTTTATTTACAAACGTGTGCTGTTGAACTATTGTATAAACGCAATATCTCACTTGTAGCAGTGCAATATGGCTGTTTATCAGCAGCCGAATCACAGCCATGCTGATACAATTCTCATTATTTACTAACTATTAACTATGATTTTTGTCTCAATATATTCCTAATTACTGCTTATTAATACTTAAAGTAGTTGTTAATTCTAAGAACTGAGTAGGAATTGGGTAGGATTAAGGATTTAGAATAAGGTGTCACAAAATAAGGAATTTAATATGTGCTTTAAGTAATAATAAACAGCCAATATCCCAGGAATATTCATGCTAATAACCAACTAGTTAATAGTGAGAATTGGACACTAAAGTGTTACCAATATTCTTATTAACTCACCAGTATTTAAAGTGAGAAGGGTACATAAAAGCATGCATTTTAAGGTTAGACTTTAAATTTTGACATTAAATCCACTAGTGTATTGTATAGAAAAGTTCTACAGTCTACACACAGTCTTAAGTTCGATTACATAAGATGTAAGTGTAATTAAATTACAGAAAAAAAATAAGAGTAATCCGTTACTCAAGGGAAAAGTAATTAAACTACAGTAACTGATTACTTGATACGTAGTTACATCCAACACTGATCATGGGTCATGGTTGAAATAATGCAGGCTGATGGCTTCAACAAAAGCATATACCATCGATTAAGTTTTTAAGGGTTTGTAAGCAATCATTAAAAATCAATTTACCCTATGTTGAATATCAATAAAATTTTTGGTTGGTTTAGGTGATAGATTTTAATTCATCACTCCACTACTGACAGTACATAATGAACCTTTTTCATGTGCAAAATTTTGCAAATGTAACCACACCTTAAAGGGATAGTTCACCCAAAAATGAAAATTTGATGTTTATCTGCTTACCCCCAATGTATCCAAGATGTAGGTGACTTGTTTTCCTCAGAAAAACACAAACAAAGATTTTTAATGAAAACCGGTGCAGTCGGCCAGCCTTATCATAGACGTGGATGGGCACCAAACCTTTAAAAGTAAACAAAAACATGCACAGACAAATCCAAATTACACTCTGCGGCTCGTGACGATACATTGATGTCTTAAGACACGAAACGATCGGTTTTTGCGGGAAACTGAACAGTATTTATATCATTTTTTACCTTTGATAAACAGCCACGTCCATCTGTCATGAGCACGAGTTTGGCATCAGTCACATCACATGTGCACGCGCTTCTGGCGTAGTATACGCAAACGCCGTAAGGGGAAATCAGCGAAAAGTCCCGGATGAGTTTGCGCAAGCAAACGTAATCTTTTAGCTTTAAATCGGTTTAAACAACCAGGATACGCGCAAGTAATTACCATTGTGTATAGCCACTATACCCACAATCTCTGTGCACTGTGTAAACAATGAGTGTCGTATACATGCGACAGATGGCTTCCGGCGTTTGCGTATTCTACGCTAGAGCGCGTGCACATGTGACGTGACTGATGTCAAACTCGTGCTCATGACAGATGGACGTGGCTGTGTATCAAAGGTAAAATATGATATAAATACTGTTCAGTTTCTCACAAAAACCGATCGTTTCGTGTCTTAAGACATCAATGTATCATCACGAGCCGCAGGGTGTAATTTGGATTTGTCTGTGCATGTTTTTGTTTACTTTTAAAGGTTTGGTGCCCATCCACGTCTATGATAAGGCTGGCAGACTGCACCGGTTTTCATTAAAAATCTTCGTTTGTATTTTTCTGAGGAAACAAAGTCACCTACATCTTGGATGCATTGGGGGTAAGCAGATAAACATCAAATTTTCATTTTTGGGTGAACTATCCCTTTTAAGTCTGTAAAATAAGACTGTGCTTATGTTATGAGTTAGCCAAGTATTTGGAAAATGTCACAGAAATGATAGAAAACAACAATTCAGAAAAGGAGTTTGACTTACATAGATCAAGTCTTTGCTGTAACGGATACGGATGTTGTTCAGAAGAGTGGCCTCATTTAAATACATAAGAGAACCTGGAAGTAAATATGTAAATCTGTAGGTAAATACATTCCAAGAAAATACGACAGTGTCATTGAAGACCATAAACGTAAGTATTTAACATGACACTAATAGCTAATGCACTCCAACTAGGTTATATACTTACAGTTGTCTTCAACATGTTTGTTCACATCATCCTCAGCAGGAAAGACTTGACTGATGGGAGCCAGGAATGTCTGCAAAGTCAAAATGAGCGTTGTCAACTTTGTGACCTCTGGTCAAATGAAAAACCTGGCCTAACAGTAACTCCCCACATTGACCTGTTTCACTATTTATCCATATTATTAAAAGCGCACATCATTTACAGCCACACAGATGATTAATGGGACAAAAAACAAGTAGATGATGGCAGCCGTTTGTTCTCTCATTTCAGACTCTGTCTGGTTACTTTCAGTGAGGTGTAAAGCTATAAACACTCAAGGTCTTCATACATTACAACTGTGCAAATGACATCGAAGAGCGGTGGTAGGTCAGCCATGATTGATTGTGTCTAATGGCGGCCATAATGCGGAGAAGAAACAGTAAAGTCATGTTAATGTGAAAGGTGAGAACATAAGCTGCGAAATCCATTACATGACACATTATGAAAAACCCAAAACTGCCCATTACGCCGGTGCGTTATTCAGAGCGAGATGAGACAGGATGACCTTTCCCAGAAAACCCATCTCAGCCCTGCTGACTTTCCTGCTTTACATTATTCAACTCTCTCACATTTATACAAGCCATTTACATTAGGTAAGTTATTATCTACCTCAATGTCAAGGATTTCATCTACCCATTTGACCTAAAAAACACAAACAACCTTAATATATTCAAGTGGGAACTTCTCACACATTGTTTTCCTTTGTTTAATAAAAGCTAATGTGCCAATAACGGTTTCCATCCAAAGATGTGACTTTACCTTATTGCATGAAACATTTGCGAATAAGCACCTTTTCCATCCAAAAAGTGAAAAATCTCACTTGATAAACTGCCACTAAATATCACTAAGAAAAGTATGAGAAGCCACTGAATATAATAGTTTTTATATATAATAAATGACTTGCACCTCAGAGCGAGTAGATGAAATGCAATAAATGGGGTCATTTACTTTCAGAGGTGGATGCCTTTGATGACAGACTCTGGCTCAGGCATTGCAAAATGACCAAAACAACATTTGAGATGCTGTGCAACGAGAACGGTCTGCTGGTTAGTCAGGTTATCCCATCCTGGTCCATTTTGATGCGCATGGAGGAAATTATTCAGCAAACACTGTTCCATCTCCCATTATTCGCATTAACACTTTTTCAGCCAAGTCAAAAACCACCTCAAGCGAGCGTCCAACCTTTTTTGCAAATTAAGGTTGTTGTTTTTTTGTTGTTGTTTTTTTTTTTATGTCTCCTTCACTCTGATGCGATACTTTAAAATGCACATTAAAAACATAGCTAATGACAAATAAGAGAGTCAATAATAATAAAAAATTAAATCTATCACTTTAAGCAGTTCTTCGAAATGTACTCTTCGTATTCATGTTGGTTTCATAAGGTTTAATTTTTTTTTTTTTTTATAATTACAATGTGCCATTTAAAAATGCTTTCTTTAAGGCAAACGTATGTTTTATGAATAGTAAAATTTATTAATTCATAAAAATTATTTATTTTAATAACTACATAATTTATTTTTCATATATTTTGAGGAGTTGGACCACATGACAGTTTACAACTTAAACTGACTTTGTCATAAACATGTGAAAAAAACTGATATTTTCAGAGACTTGCAGTGATTATTATAAATCATTTATCCAGGCACACTTTTTCCTATTCATGTGCCCTTGTAATCTTTAATCAAAATAACCTCCCTTCCCGCTCACAACAACATCTCTTCTCTTTTTTAATGACATGAGCACCAGCATGAGGGACAGGACAGGACAAAAATCAATCAAATGTTTGCCAATTGCTTGTATTATTTGTTTTTTGCTTGTATTATTTTGTAAAAGTGACCTTGGGTTCTTGAAAGGCGCTATAAAAATTAAACACATTATTATTAATCACCCCCAGCAATCTGTCACTCGCATGAGTTTAGCAATCAACAAATGACCACAATCTAATCGATTCCTGGATATACTGGAAGAAAAGACAAATCGCAACTTTTGCTTCACGCCAACTTTATTGAGCATTTTTTTTTATAATATCAAAGGATTATTAAGAACTAATATTAAATGTAATGTTAATACAATATTATGTTATTTTAATTATAAATAAAATGGGACCATGCTCATCAAGACAGATGCATAATTTAAGCATTGTCTTTATTAGGTTTTCCAAATTAGCACAGAAAATTCCAACTAAATTTGTTTCCCTTAGCGAATATCATGTTACCGTGTACAATAAATAATATTTTACCATTTTAACTGCTGTTCAAATGTTTGGGATCAATAAGATTTCTAATGTTTTTTAAAGAATTCTCTTATGCTGCATTTACTTTAATCAAAAATACAGAAAAATCTGTAATATTGTGAAATATTATTACAGTTTAAATGAATGTAATCAACATTATATAATTGATTTCAAAAGCAAAGCTGCATTTTCAGCAGCCATTAATTCAGTCTTCAGTGTCATATGATTCTTTAGAAATCATTTTTATATGCTAATTTATTTATTTTATTATCAATGTTGGAAACAGTTGTGCTTCTTCATATTTTTCAGGATTCTTTGATGAATAAAAAGTGAAGATCAACAGCATTTATTCAAAATACAACCCTTCCCTAACAATATAAGTATTTGCTAGTACTTTTTATCAATTTAACACATCCTTGCTGAATAAAAGTATACATTTTTTTCCAAAAAAGTGAGAATAAAAATTCACTGATCACAAACTTTTAAACGGTAGTGTATATTGTTACAAAAGATTCCTATTTTCATAAATGCTGTTCTCATAACGTTTTATTCAACAAAGAATACTGAAAAACATTAAGCAGCACAACTGTTTAACACTGATAATAAATCAGCATATTGGAATGATTTCTGTAGGATCATGTAATACAGAAGACGCTGAAAATTCAGCTTTGCATCACATGAATAAATCACATTTTTAAAATATAATATTTCACTATTTTTTTTTTTATAAAATAAATGCAATTAAAAATCTCCCTGATGCAAAACTTTTGAACAGTAGTGTACGTTAACATGTTTTAACAAAAAAAAGAAAAGAAAGACTAAAAAAGAGGGAAAAAACATGATGACAGTAAGGTTTGAGTTCAATTATTTCTGTCTTATTAAAATAATTAATAAAAGGTCTCAATAAATTATGTCTTTTTTTAATAAAAAATAATCTGTTTGAGTTGAAGGTGCTGCATAACATCTTTTATCAGATCAGAGCAGAGAGGTGGATTTTTTTATTCTAATTGAGCAAAATTTATCTGCGTGCCAACTATCCTACACTCATGTTTAGAGAGCTCCACATTGTCATTTCTGACACCAACAATAGCCAGGACTGGGTCTAGGTCTATTGGTCTATTGGTAGAAATTGTATTTTTAACACATTTCTGAATAAATTAGGGAAGTTTAATCTAAATGAATCGATGAGCCCTAACCCCAAAACACACCTTGCACCACTTTTAGACAAAAGATATTACATTATTTAATAATGAGAATGTCCTCACAATGTGATTTTGTGAGGCTTTTCATTTTCAGAAATATCCCACACAGTGCCACAGTCTCTAAGGGAGTGTGTAAGCAGTTAAGACACAGGTGGCTTTTTTGGTCTAATGAACCTGCCCTGAGTGTAATGTGATCTGCACACCTGCAGTAGGTAGAGCTTTTTACTTATTCAAAGCCCCTGAAAGTGACACCCTTACATGGCACAGCACTATTCCACATACACATGTTCTCACATTTTACCTATTGCTCAGATACCTGGAGGCCTTTTATACACATCATGAAGTTAATCAAGCGTGTGGTGGGAAAAACTCAGCACGTCAGCAGAAACCCTGATCACGTGATCGCCTGAGGTACTCTGGTCTCAGTGGAGCGATAGGGCATCGAAGGTGCTTAGCAACTAAGCTAAGTTTTCCCTCTTATGTACGCATAAAGCATGATAACGTGGCGTAAAATCAATGGCCTGCTTGGTCACTGGTTAAATGCATTTCAAGTGCAGTAAAGCTGTCGTCTTACCTTTCCTCTCTGATTGAGAGGTTCTATGGTGAGCGCATCCGCACCGATGTCCACTATCATGCCCAGCTGGAACCCGTCGGTTGGGTGGGGCGCCCACACAGGTTTCCCATCCTCCATTGCACCCCGCAGCTACACCGCAGCTCTGGAAGACACGTACACAAGTTTAAACACTCACCAGCTGGCAGTATGCAAAGCTTGTCCAACAGAAACGTAATTGTTTTGTTTAACTCAAACCACGTGACTGTAAACAAAATGTCTTTTAGAATCCTGCAAGTGAAGGTCGACAAGGTTGTCTCTAGTACAGAAAATGGTAATGATAATAACAAAACAACTTGTTACATTAGCCACATCAATCAATCAATCAATCAATCAATCAATCAATCAATCAATCAATCAATCAATCAGTCTGTCTGTCTGTCTGTCTGTCTGTCCATCCATCCATCTACAAATGTAAAACTTTTAACTTTTAAACTTTAACTTTTAAACTTATTAAACTTTTTTATCTAGTTACTTACAAAGCACATATTAAGGCTTTATTCTGCATGACCATATGTTAGATCCCCCAACCCTAAACTTGCTAACCTTACTAAACTATTAATAAGCAGCAAGTTAGGAGTTTTTTGAGGGAAAAGTTTTAGCTAATAGTTAATAGTAAGAATTGGTCCTTAAAATAAAGTATGACCAAATTATGTTTTTTGAGGAAAACATTTCAGGAATTTTCTCCATATGGTGGACTTCTATGGGACCCGCGAGTTTGAGGGTATGTCCAAAAACTCCCATCTTATTTTCTCCTCAAACTTCAAAATCGCCCCACCCACATAAATCAAAATAAATCAAACTCGCTACAGAAGTACTGACACAGAGTTTACTAAGTGAACGTGAAAAGGTGGTCAAAAGCCCTTCACATAAAAAGGTAAAACAGCATTGTAGGATGATTTTGAAGTTTGAGAGTTTTTTGACCTACCCTAACTGTCTTGAAGCAGAGTGCTGAGTATGAATGTGCATCGCAGAGCTAGACAAGACAAGCATTGTGTTTAAAAAGTGTATAAATTGTAAATTATTTTTAGAAAATAACCGATCATTTCACTAGATAAGACCATTCTTTCTTGGCTGGGATCGTTTAGAGCCCTTTGAAGGTGCATTTAAACTGCATTTTGAAAGTTTAAACTTGCGGCACCATAGAAGTCCATTATATGGAGAGAAATCCTGAAATGTTTTCCTCAAAAAACTATTTCTTTATGACTGAAGAAAGAAAGACATGAATATTATCTGTAAATTTTTGTTCTGGAAGTGAACTAGTCCATTAATAAAGGCCTTCTGAAGTGAATGCATGCTGCTCATGTAAAAAAGCCTGTGTGTCGTACATTGTTTACATTTAGAGGAAAGTTCCTGGATTTCATTAAACATGAGGGTGAGTAATTAATGACAGAATTTTCATTTTTGGGTGAACTAACCCTTTGACAATTTCTAGCAACATTCTCTAGAGAAGCTACAGTAAGGCTACTTACAGAAAGTGTGTTTGAAAATGACTATTTTAGTGCAAAAGTGTTGGTAATTCTCACCTCACACTTACAGTTTTGATTAGAATACATGACACCCTGTCAGGTGGTCACATATGGTCTGAAAGCTGAAAAACTTGAAATATTTCAATGCATCTGAAGCTTAAATTGTATCCATTTGGTCGGAATGTCACAAAGCTCCTGTACTAATTCTCATAGTAAATGAATAACCTCTGTCATCTGTCAGAAATTAAAAACAAGGCTTTAGTGCTTTCTGAGTGGTTGCTAAGGAATTTCTAGGGTTTTATGGTTGGTTGCTGGGCCTTTTCAGGTAGTTGCTTACTGGCCTAAATCAATGCTTCATAGAAAAATCAAGTCTTATAGAAGTACTTAGATTTCATCACTTCATGCATCTTTACTGATTGGATGTGTACAATCATGAAATACCAGGTGTAAACACCCTCCAAGATGCCTGTGAGAGAGATCTCAATCTGATGACTCAAACTTTAAACTCAAGAGCTGGTTTGAGATATAAACAAGATTCAGTTTAATCGATTGGAAATACATCTGGTTATTCAGGCCACATATGCTAACTTGACTCTTAAATTAAGTGAAATAAGTCAGCATAAAGAACTCTGGGATCCCTACAATCAACTAAGCAAGCCCTTAAACAAAAGCATATGGGAATTATATCCTTTTTTAATCATCTGTGAGTTAAAAGTAAGAGATTGACTGATACATGTTTTTCTGGGCCGATGCCGATACCGATTATTGAAGCTCAAGTAGACCGATAACCGATGTTTTGAACCGATATGTCTGGTGTAAAAATGAAAATTAATGTCAAAATTAAGAATAACAAAGGCTCTGACTAAAACTTTCTTTAAATGCTTTTAAATGATTCTATCTGCAATTTGGCAATCGGCTGCCTCCCCCCTAATTATCATCAACACCCCGTCCCTTATTCGCCGCCCTTCTCCAGGCTCCCGATGGGAGTGGGTGTGTATTGGAGAGGAGGGGCGGGAAAACATCCCGGACTGGTGGCGTGTGATGAGGATCACGTGAACTGAACGAAGCCTCATCACCGCCGCTGTTTAAATGCTGAGCGCGCCTCTTCTCAGGAGACCGGTCTCTCCCCCGTGCATGCACGCTGGTGTCCTCGTGGGTCCAGGAAGGGGTGAAGAGGGAACCAGCGCCGCCGAAGGATGAGCTGCCGGACCCCACGGGTCCGGGTGAGGATCGCACCCGTGAGGATCTTCCCCCAGAAGTGCCGCGTAGGCAGAGGAGGACGATGCCGCTAGAGAAGCCTCCGCCCCTCGCGCCCCGGACCTGAGCGGGGAGCGCTTCCCTACCGAAAACTGCCCCCAGCACTCGAGGACACCAGATCCCCTTTTTATTTTGGACACTTTTACCCCTCGGACACTTGTTTTATTTTATTATGTTTAATAAAAGCCTCTCCGAGGCCTGATGCCACACCCACTGTGTCTGTCGTTTGCTCCTCCCGCCACAAATACATTTAAACTTCTTATTCTAACATAAAAGGTCTTTTAAGTTGTGTTTTGGGCCATTATGCTTTGGCACAGTATCTGTCAAATGAACTAAAAACAAAAGCACAATATGGCTTAATCTCTTCATCAAGTCTGTTTTCGCTGCTCGTTTAAAAGTAAAGCGTCCACTTCATTCAGGCAATCAGCTCGTGATCCAGTGTTTTCCACACCTCAGAACGGATCAGTTTACTGTGAAATGATTGTTTATTGCATGTACTGTGAGTTTAGCACCATTTGGGAATGCAACCACCAGTTATGCTTTATTTTCACAGCAGATGATTACAGCATTTCACTCGATTTGTAGTGAGACGCCTTATTGTAAGCCTGCTTTCACTGAAGCTGGAGTTCTCCATTTAAATAAAAGCTCTACTGCCATTTTCGTCATAATAAAAGCTTAAAAGTGCAGTATGAATTGCTGACAGCTAGCAGTTTAAATAGGTAACATTTGAATGAAAACAGTATGAATGTAATTTAGACTGAGACAGAATAGCACAAATAAAAAGAGGGTTGAGTCCTCTTTCAAGTTTAGGTACAAGTCAATTCTTAGGCTTAAGCTTTCTTAGTTAAAAACGTATCTGAGCTCTTAATTATTAACTGTCAAAGTGCATTAATTAGAAAAATGTAACTTTAAAATGTACAAAATGTACAAAAACTTTCCAATTCTTCATTTGCCTTTTTAAATATTGCAATAAATATTGTATCGCGGACCTCATATTGTGATGCTAGGCCAGAAGCGCGTGCACATGTGACGTGACTGATGCCAAACTCGTGCTCATGACAGATGGACGTGGCTGTGTATCAAAGGTAAAAAATGATATAAATACTGTTCAGTTTCTCGCAAAAACCGATCGTTTCGTGTCTTAGGACATCAGTGTATCGTCACGAGCCGCAGGGTGTAATTTGGATTTGTCTGTGCATGTTTTTGTTTACTTTTAAAGGTTTGGTGCCCATCCACTGCCATGATAAGGCTGGCAGACTGCAGACAAGTCACCTACATCTTGGATGCATTGGGGATAAGCAGATAAACATCAAATTTTCATTTTTGGGTGAACTATGCCTTTAACTTCATACTGCGATATTATCGTATCGTGAGATTTTGATATTGTTACATCCCTAAAGATGACCAATATCGGCACCGATAATTGATCGACCCCTATTGAAAATCATGCAGTTTGTTCAAATTCCATAAGTATAAACAATTTTAACTGTGATGCATGCCTTAGTAAACACCACTATGGTTTGACTGGTCTTATGTTATTACGAAAAGTAAAAATTGTGTTCTTTTATGCCATCTAATGATGTTTTGGAAAATGAGTCCATTCTCAGATAAATGTGCCATCTACTGTGGTTCAAGGACTTGTCATTTCAACAACAGCTCTGTTGAGGTATTTTAGTCTCCTGGCTTGTTGCTCCATATGTTTTTTCAATGATCTTGTTATTCCCTTCAGGTATGGGCTTATCCTGTAATAGAGGATTGACGCTTCTTCTCTCTGAGCCATCTTTATCTGCAGAGGCTCTCCTCTTGAGAGAACAGTTGGTGGCCCTATCTGATCTCTCTCTGATCGGACATTCTTACAGTGTTCAATATAATTCCCTATTAAGTTCAGGTGATTTATCTGAAGCAGTGGATGACATCCATGAGATCCACAAGATCCACTGAGGGCCACAGACTACATGACCTGTAACTGAACTGCTGTCAAAGTCTACAAAAGCAATAATGGCCAATCACAAGGGCACTATTATACCTGACAAGATTACAGCACTGACTTCACATCACAGACGTCTGCTGTGCGACGTGATAACTGTTGCAGATTTGGTCCAGGGCAACATTTCCCATTCTCTGGCACTCTGGTGATGGCCCAGTCCCAAGAGTTCCCCACGGCGCAATTATCAATTGTCAAGCATGCTAACTAACCTCATTATATGCTCAGAAGTGTATCTGTGCCATCACTCGAGTCTCACATGAGTCTTTTGAAAGGAACAAAGACTTTAGAACAAGGCTTGGGTATATGCTTCTGTTCTGGAGCATTACTCATCAGAAAACTATCTGGCATGTTAGTTCTCACAGAATGCTCGAGTTTGAGATGAGATGCACTAAAACATAATGATCTGTTGATTATGTTCATCTTTGCAATGTGTGTCTATCCAACATGGACTCATGTCAACATATATTTAACTGTGGAGCTGTTAGACTTTTCCATGACTTGACTTTTCCACAAGTAATGGATTTTCTTGACTTTTCCATGAGTAATGGATAAGCATAAAAAAAACAACCCTGACATTTCATGACTATTTTTGGTGAGGTGTTGTGAACCAACATTTGTGAACTCCAACTTGAGATCCATGTGAGTGAATTAATTATGTATCTGTTGGTTTTCCTCCCGCTCTGGGAGTCTATGGCAGTCCATAGAACCATTTGCACTAAAGTTATGAAATTTGGCACACTGATAGAGGACAGTCTTAATATTAACCATAGCAAATTTGGAGTCTCTAACTCAAACTCTCTAGCATCACCAATAGGCCAAATAACCTTTGAACAGTGAATAAGAAGCAAAAGTCTTTTTTTCATCTGATTTCGTGGCTCATGCCGACTCACATGCATATAAAAACTTCTCAGAAAACTTCTTTTCCAAATTTGTCCTAGACCAAAAATTGGTTTAGATCATCTTCAGACAATGCTGGTAAAATGTTATCAAAAGCTTTCTGATACAATAAACTGTTTTCATAAAGTGTGTTAACGAATTTGATGAAATTCACAAAAAAAATGGATGAGGCTGTCACAACGCTTTAGCAGATTCAGACCAAACATGGTACACATGAGTAGTTTCAACACAGTGCCACCTACTGGTCAAGAGATTTGACATTTTTATTTATATTTGACATTTTTGTTTTTATTTTCTGACCATTTATAAGAGTGATCTTGATAGATTTGGAGTAGCATACCAAATCAAATGATACCAAATTTTCCTATGTCAGCTATTTTGAACATGGACAATTTCGAATTCTGTAGTAAAATGCTGTATTTTTGAATGCTTTAAAGTATTGTTATGAATCTTACAGAATCGCTTGCAGGAAAATTATGAAATTTGGCACATGAATAGAGGACAGTCTCATCAATAACCACAACAAAATTCATATATTTCAAAGAGTCTTTAACTCAAACTCTCTAGCAATAGGCTAAATTAGCACTTATTTTTCTGCTAATAACTTTTGAACTGTGAGGTCTATAAGCAATTTTTTTCTCTGATTATTTGGCTCATGCTGAGTCAAATGCATATAAAAACTTCTCACAATTTTTTGAGTTAATCTACTTTTTCAAACTCGTCCTAGACAGTTTATCTGATTTTTACCAAAATTGGCTTACATCATCTTCATACAATGCTGGCAAAAAGTTATCAAAAGCTTTTTGATATACCAAACCATAACGAATTTAACAAAGTTGAAAAATGGACAAGAGGCTGATTCTGACCAAACTTGGTAGGTGTTATACCAAGTGTCTTGAGGTCACAAGCAGTTTTGGCACAGCTTACGGGTAAAAACATAAAAATGTGACATTTTTGTTTATATTTTCTGAACACTTTTACCAAAAATCGCAAGAGTGATTTGGTTAGATTCAGAGTAGCGAATGAAACGATACCAAATTTTCCTACATCAGACATTTTAAACGTGGACCATTTTGAATTTTGTAGTACAATGCCGTATTTTTTAAATGCTTTAACATTTTGTTATAAATCTTACAGAATCATTTGTGAGAAAGTTCTGAAATTTGGCACACGGATAGAAGACAGTATCATAATTAATCACAGCAAATTTGGAGTCTCTACTCAAACTTTTTTAGTGCCACCAACAGGCCAAACTTACATTAATGTTTCTGCTAATAACTTTTGAACTGTAACATCTAAAAACTCTTTTTTTTCTGATTCCTTGGATGATACAGAGTTGAATGCATACAAATTGTTTAATTTCAAGATTTTTCAGAAATATCTACTCATCTCTTATATCAAACTTGTCCTAGACAGTTTGTCCAGTTTTCCTTTAAAGTATTCTGGTTATCAAAAGTTGTTATCAAAAAAAGCTATCAAAAGCTTTTTGATATACTGAACCATTTTTGTAAAGCAATCCAACAAATTTGACAATTCTGACCAAACTTGGTATAAGTGCATAGGTAGTTTAGCCACAACACCACCTACTGGTCAAAAGATATAAAACAGTTTGGCCAAAAATCAAAAGACTGGCCTTGTTAGATTCAGAATGACATGACCAATAGAACAGTATCTAAACCTATTTTGGCCTTCTTGGGTGTTGGCCATTTTGAGTTTTGTAGGAAAATTTTGTATCAACAAAGGTCTACAACCCTGCTACTGGAGAGCTGCCATACTGCAGAGTTCAACTTCAACCTTAATCCAACACACCTGGATCAACAAATCAAGGTTTTCAGGGCTACTTAATTGCAGACAGGTGTGCTGAAAAAAGGTTGTAACTTATGGTGCGTTCAAGTCATGTCGGATAGATCATATTTACGAGTTGAACACGCATGAACGTCACCACAACGTTGTTATTATGAGTAAAAACGTGAAATTTTCTTTAAGCACAGAGTTTCAGAGTTGAGGGCGTGTCAGTGAAAAATTGTGTTGGATGCAATGGATGAAGCCAAAGATAATAGATTGTCTCTATTGATGGTAAATTTGTTCAAATTAATCAAATGATTATTTTATTATAAGTATCATATACAAAATTGTATATTATTGTATAATTACCATATAATATACAGTGCCTTGCGAAAGTATTCATACTCCTTTTTTTTGGAACGTTTTGTTATGTTGCAGCCTTATGTTAAACTGCTTTAGATTACTTTTTTTTCCACATCAATCTACATCTCATACGCCATAATGATAAAGCACAAAACAGGTTTGTAACAACTTTGCAAATTTATTAGAAATAAAACTCTGAAAAGATCCCTTTGCATAAGTATTCATAACCTTTTCTGGGAAACTCGAAATTTAGCTCAGGAGCATTTATACTGCTTCTAGATGTTACTACACTTGGAGTGGAGTTAAACTGTGGCAAATTCATTTGAATGAGTATGATTTAGAAAAGCACACACTTCTCAGAAAAGGTCTAACAGCTGAAAATGCATATCAGAGCAAAAACCAAGTCCTGAGGTCAAGATCACTGCCTGTAGAGCTCAGGGACAGACTTGTGTTAAGGCAATGACCTAGGGAAGAGTTCAGAAAAAAATCTGCTGCATTGAAGGTTCACAGAAGCATGTAGCCTCCATTATCCTCCATAATGGAAGACGATTGGAACAACTAGGACTTGTCATATCATACCCAAAAAGACTTAAGGCTGTAAAGTTGCTTCAAATATGTACTGAGTTAAGGGTATGAATACTTATGCAATGTACTTATTTCAGTGTTTTATTTTTAATAAATTTGTAAAATTTGCAAATCTGGTTTTTGCTTTGTCATTATTATGGTGTATGGAGTGTAAATTGATGTGGGGAAAAACTAATTTAAAGCAGTTTAACATAATGCTGCGACAAAACAAAATGTGAAAAAATATGAATACTTTTGCAAGGCGCCGTATAGTGATGCAGTACATCACCTTCATACATTGAATAAAAACAGAAAAAAGCAAAAACACATTGACGCACACTTATTTGTCATTTTGTAGATGCAGAGTTAAAAATAGTTGAATTTTATGTAGAAAAAGTAAATTGCCATCTTGTTCACGAGTGTCAACTCGTAATTATGAAAGTCCCAGGAGGACTTGATTGAACGCAGCATTAACTCTTCAGGAAGGTTGCTCTAATTAAAGACAGCTCCTTTTGTTGTTGTTGCTAATTTCCATATAATTAAATGTTGTTCCTTAGTTATTTTGAAAGCTACCATCCGACCAGCCTGATTACTCATTGATAGATCGATACATGCTACAACTCATCCGAGCTCTTGCTTGTGACTTTAACACAGTAACACACTATTTATTAGATGTGACCCTATTATGAGCGATCCAGTGGAAAAAAGGAAATTTAAAAGTACTTAAAAACAAAATGAGTCCAAAGTTCATGTAGCACAATGCCCTACACTTAGATTTTCCATGCAGGATTCAAATATGATATAATAAGAGCCAACAGCTATACAGTATTATAGTCTACATGGTTAATCATTTCAGCTACCAGATAACCATGTAAACTCAATAGCTCCACCAGTTCCAAAGAAGGAAGTTCCATATTTACCAAAAAAGGTGTAATGTTTATCAGGATGAACTGTGGGTAACCTAGATGCAGAGTCTTCCTGTAAATCTGTATATCTGTTATAACAATTACCTAATCATAATAAGCTTACACAACATTTAATTTAGATAAAAGCTTAATAATTACGCGTCACAACAACAGGGCTGTATTAGACGCACAATAAAAATGTTTTATGGCTATATTCTGTGCAGATAGCCATCGAAAATGAAGAAGGCTTTGTTGGAAATCCCTGAGAGACACTGAAATAAGTGATATGGCGATAAAAGAGAAAATTAACTTAGGACCTCCAAACAAAAGTTGCCTAGCAACATGCAAATATTGGTGCAAAAACAGGATGCATACACTTTTTGTAATGAAAAATCTAATAAAATAATACAAATGTAATATAATAAAAAGGTTAAATCTGTCACACATCTCCTTTCAAAGCAATCTTGGCAATGTAAGCCTGGCTCAGATACAGTCTATTCCACAAGAATCAACAGATCCAAAATAACAGCGAAACTGTGAGAAACACTCCACGTCTGCATTATGTGATAGTCAACAACAGATATTTATTTTCCCACATTTTTTTGGCGCATCGCTCCTTCATCGAATAAACATCCGTCTATTTGAAGCTACATGTTTGCAGTGAGGCAGTCATAGAGAGATGAGTAATTGCACATAATTATGACAGCAGTACAGACACTGTCATATGCAATGGTTCGGGGTCAAAGTGCTGTGTGAGTTTCCTGTAGCACACATATTGTATCCCTCCCCCCTCCTTCCTCCACTCCTGCTCCCTTTATAGCCAGAGAGGATATGGAAAACAGGACGCAACAGGATGCAAAGAGGCCAGTGTCGTTGGGACTTCCAAAGCCAACATTTTACTCTGCTCTTGCTGGGTTCTATAAATATTCAAATGAGTGTTTTAATATGCAAGACCTGAAAAAAAACTACTCTTATCAAGCCAAATGTTTATTAGCTGGCATGCATGTTCTAGTTGGTAAAGAAAACTAATATGTGACCCTGGACCACAAAACCAGTCTTAAGTCGCTGGGGTATATTTGTAGCAATAGCCAAAAATACATTGCATGGGTCAAATTTTTTTATTTTTCTTTTATGCCAAAAATCATTAAGAAATTAAGTAAAGTTCATGTTCCATGAAGATTTTTTGTAAAATTCCTTCTGTAAACATATCAAAATGTAATTTTTGATTTGTAATATGCATTGTTAAGAACCTAATTTGGACAACTTTAAAGGTGATTTTCTCAGTCTTTTTGATTTTTTTGCATCCTCAGATTTCTGATTTAAATAGATGTATCTCAGCCAAATATTGTCCTATCCTAACAAACCATACATCAATAGAAAGCTTATTTATTGAGCTTTCATATGATGTATAAATCTCAGTTTTGTCAAATTTAAACTTATGACTGGTTTTGTGGTCCAGGGTCACATATGTCTTTCAAGCATCAAAATCATGATTATGTATAATTTTTTGAAAGGTATTACTTTGATGATCGGTTAAAATTTATTTTGCATAACTGTGTGTCCTCAGCAGGGATGGAAGGACATTTCTATTTTGTAAAAAGGCAGGGATGTCATTTATAGAAATACAGGGCAGCTGAGTGTGTTTTTTTCCTATAAATGTCATTTGTGAAACAGATTCCTTTTCCATTTTAAAATGTTTAAATAGTTGAAATCTTAAATGTTCATAAAATTACTGGTTAAAACAAGACACTTCTGTTAACCTTAAAACCTTAAAACACAATGATGTGCAAAATTCAGAATACAAGAAAAGCACCTGTAAAAAGTTCTGATTTTTAAAAAAACAGTTTAGAAAAAAACAGTTGGAAACAGGACCACAAAACCAGTCATAAGTGTAAATTTGTAAATCAGTCAAAATTTCTGAATCTGAAAGCTGGGTAAATAAGCTTTCCTTTGATATATTGTTTGTTAAAATAGGACAATGTTTGTCTGAGATACAAGTATTTGAAAACCTGGAATCTGAGGGTGGGAAAAAAATCTAAATATTGAGAAAATCACCTTAAAAGTTGTCCAAATGAAGTTCTTAGCGATGCATATTACTAAATCAAAAACCAACTTTTTATATATTTATGGTAGAAAATGTACAAAATATCTTCATGGAACATGATCTTTAATTAATATGCTAATGATTTTTGGCACAAAAGAAAAATCGATAATTTTGACCCATACAATGTATTTTTGGCTATTGCTACAAATATACCCATGTTACTTAAGACTGGTTTTGTGGTCCAGGGTCACATATTAGGGGTGTAATAATACACTTATGTCACAATTCATTTTTGATATATGGTACAATACTCTCATAATACTTAAAAAAAAGCCCAAAAAAGAGTTAAAATGATATTTATTTTTAAATAATTACTATTTCTCTCTATTTCTTCTATATGACACCAGAATAAAAAATATTCATAATTCTGCTTAGCTAAAAATACAGAATTATACAGACAAATATACTTGCACTCTTTTTTTTTTTTTATGAAATAATGCATTTTATTTCATTATTTATTTGCAATAAGAGAAGATTGCATTTTATTAAATATTTTACTAAACATTTATTAATAATAATTAACAAACATGAAAACGCAAATGTGCAACCTTTGGAGTTTACCATATCTGTAAACTCGTTTATATAAGTTCATATATAAAAATATGCATTTTTTAAAATATATTTTAATAAGATACATAAATACAAGTTTGCATTTTATTACACAATATATTTTATTTGTTTTATTTATTTATTTATATTAAAAAGTTAAGATTGCATTTCATTAAATATATAGTATATTTAAATATATAGTATATTTTTTCATTTATTTATTTATTTATTTATTTATATTAAAAAGTTTTAAGATTGCATTTAATTAAAATATATATTTTATCATTTATTAATCATTCTTAATCATAATAGAAGCAAAAAACGTCTGAGTTTACAAACTCAGATATGAGTTTATATATAAAAAAATACTGTTTTAATAAAATACATAAAAGTTTACATAAAAAACATTTTAATTTATTTATTGATAAGTTTCAAGACTGCATTTTATTAAAGAAATAATGTTATTTATAATTTATTATTAATAAACATGGAAGCTCAAATAAGCAACTTTTTGAGTTTACCATATCTGTAAACTCAGATATGAGTTATATATTTTAATAAAATATATCAATAGACGTTTGTATTTTATTAAATAATATATGTTTTGTTTAATTAATTTCATGATTGCTTAATATTAAAATTAAATAAAATGAACATTTAAGAGTGCATTTTATTAAATAATACATTTTAATAATAATCTAAACTCAGATATGAGTTTATATATAAAAAGTATGCATTTTTATAGCAATTATAGCAAATAGCAATTTTAAAGTCAGTGTTTACACACATTTCGTGGAAAGACCGAAGAGGGATTATAAAGGTGGAACCATTGCGACATTTAACCAGAGCAGTCGCGCATGCGCAGACACCGAAGTTTACAATCACCTAAAACAGTATTCAAAGCATCCATCATTCATGTGAATGAAACACAATTAAATGCGATAACTCGGCCCATCACAACACAAAAGTTAAAACTCCTTAACAAATCATAAAACCAGTCGAGTTTCCATGACATATAGCCTTTATTCATCTTCTGGAAAACTTTGCTCACACACTTAACTTATCAAAACAAAGCAAATGTCTTTGTTGAAAAACTAAATAATTTAACTAAAGACAAGCAAATGCAAAACTATGAGTAAATATAACTATCTCCGATACACTAAAAGCATTATTACATGTAATATTTGCAAATACCAAACAAAAGTATCAAAAATCCAGTATTTAAACACAATTTTGCTTGTTACTAAAACAAATGATGCTTGAAAATTATCTTACGACTGTTAATAATATAGACTCATTCATTAGCAGTATGCTAGCTCGCCAATGTAAAAGCAATTAAACACAACTTAACACAAACAACAAGCCTTTATCTGCTCTAAATAGAAACCACGCAATAAATAAAGTCATTAAAGTCACTTACATTATCTTTAAGTCCGGTAAGAGCAGCTGTCTTTGTGGACAGAGAAGCGACAGACTGTCCCGGTTAGCGGTGACAGATTCCCTCGATGTTAAATATTCCCTTTTTCAAAGCCGCTGTCCTTCCTCTAAGTGTGTCCGGCTTCAGACTGAAGTCTACAGGAATAACAGCGACCTCAGTGGTGACACGGTAGCTGTGACAGACCCAGGCTGTGTCTCAAAACACAAGGAGCGGACTATCTATACAGCTCATGTGGGCGTCATACAGTCATTGGTTGTTACAGGAACGCGCAGTGCGTTTGCATCTCATTGGTTCGTTTTTAAGTTTACATCTTACACGACGGCGCAAAAAGCGGCCTAGGTAGGGAGCTCACTAGGGTTTTGAGACACAGCCTCTACATTCGCCTAATCGGTCTAATAACTAAAATAACATGACTTTTAACACTTGTTAACAGTGTTTGCTTTGAAAGTAATGTGTTATACGTGAAATATCACGACTGTTTTATTGAGTGTGTAGTATATAAACGAGAAAATACACATAAATTGAGTTTAATCAAAAGAAATGTTTCGTTTTATCGTTACATTGTGGGACTTAACAAAAGCACATTTCTCTCAACAGGGGCTTTACAAATATACACACTACAAAGAATATCTCACGTTCCTATTGGAAAATGGCCTACAGATATGAACCAAGCCTCAATGTATTAAATGATTAAATGATATTCTAATAAGAAATCTCAATTTATTGTTGATAAAGTGTTTTAAGATGAAAATGTGTCGTTTGAGAAATGAGGAGAAAGTCAAGAAGAGTTGCCTTCTGGATTGTCATGGTTACTAAAAGGTGCGCAACTGATACAAACTGGAGACTCGTTAATATTTTATTGGCTTGTAATTCAAAACTTATAGAAGTATTCCTAAGTTGAAATGTAATACCTCATTGAAAGCAGACTTTGTGTTTGTAAATCTAATTAGGACACCTGATATCTCACTACGTGGCACTGTATCAAATTTCTGAGGAAAGCAGCTATGAGAAAAACAATTTTTAGGTTTTTTTCTATAGGACTTCATGCTGAAATGTTGCTTAGGGTGTTTATGCAGTTTAACTAGCAGCTTGGGTTAAAGTAGTCTCACATAGTTATGAAGTATTGTAATATCTGACCAGGTTTGACAAAATGATATCTTGTATTTACTAATATTAAACATCAATTTCTTCAGAAACAACTAAAGTGTTTCAAAACAGGAGTTTTACAGTTGTCATCTGGGGAGCATGAAGAAACACCATTAATTAGATTTAATGCCACACTGACTTTTGCATTTCCCAGGAGCTTTGCGGAGATAAAAACAATCGTACGCTGTGCTCCAGAGCACATATGCCAGTAACACAACATAGGCGAACATATAACAGAAGAACAGCTTGGTTTCCAGACACTGTGACTCATCTTAATGATATTGTTGCCTTAGAATGTTTAGTTAAACACTGAGTCTAATGAAAAACTCTGAGGCGAGGAGGAGTGTTATACTGGTTGGGAGATATTCTGGTTGTTTTCCACATTTACAAGAAAGTATAATGCATAACTCGAGTCGGAATATGCAATTTCAAACAATTCCTGGAAGTAGCACAGTGAATTTATAAGGTAAACAAGCACCAAAAAAGCTGACTAATTAAACAGATGTACACATATTAGTGAAATTAAAAATAGTTTTTGTTGTTTTAAATATATATAGAGAGAGAGAGAGAAAATAAAACTGAAATAAATCAAAGTACTGAAACGACTATATACAGTGCCTTGCGAAAGTATTCAAACTCCTTAATTTTTTTTTTTTTTCAAATTTTGTGATGTTGCAGCCTTATATTAAATTGCTTTTAAATAACTTTTCCCCCCACATCAATCTACACTCCATATACCATAATGACAAAGCAAAAAACTGATTTGTACATTGCATTTAGCTAATTTAGTGCAGGAGCATTCATATCACTTGTTAGATGTTACTACACTTTAAGAATGGGTATGATTTGGAAAGGCCCAATAATAATAACAATAATTTCAGTTTCAATAATTTCAATGCTCACTATGCTTCAGAAGGAAAAAATGCATTAAGAGCCGAGGTGAAAACTTTTTGAATTTGAAGATCAGGGTAAATTTAACTTATTTTGTCTTCTAGGAAACATGTATCTCCTGTAGCTTCGAAAGGGGCTCTTGATGCATCGTGTTTCCTTCTGAAGCATCAGTGAGTGTTTGAACCTTGTGTAATAGTTGCATATGAGTCCCTCAGCTGTCCTCAGTGAGAAAAGATGGACATCAAAATCATACAGTCATTGTTGGAAAGGGTTCAAATGCACAAAAATGGTGAAAAAAATAATTTGTGACTGGCAGGTTTTTCTGAAGAACAGTTTAACTGTTCAGGAGAAACAAGGGACTCATGAACTATAACTAAACAAAAAAAAGGGGGTGTGAATCATTCAGGTAACAGGGTCATTTTTATAAATTCAACTTATTTTCTCTTGTAGACTATATGTAAAGGTCAGTACTAAATAAAAAAATAGCATGCATTTTGTATGATGCCCCTCATTTTGCTAAAAAAAATACCATTTTGCAGATTCTAAAAGGGGTGTGTAAACTTTTGGCTTCAACAAATCAATAATAAAAAATTAAACACAAACAGCAAATTCAGTATTTGGGTTTGCCCTCCTTGTACCCTCAGTGGTAACCAATCCCTCAAAACATTTCAGCTTAAATTACAGCTCATTCCATATGCTGCTGGCCTGCTGGCAGATGGGTAATTCCACAAAGCACTGAAGTAATAACTGAGCGTTGAGTGCATGATCCACTCAAAGAGTCTCATTAGCTCTAACACTTCAGAAGTAAAGGAGATAAAGGAAGTTTCTCATATGGAGAACACAGCAGGGATGCAATCTCAAGAGAGGGGAAGAAGGTGAGGCCATCACAGGTGGTCGTTTTCAAGGTTGCAAAGTTGATCAAATGATACAGGCTATTAGGCGTTTCTTTTGAACTAGAATTTAATTAACTTTCTGGTCTTACAAATCTTAGTTATTTGCTTGTAATTCTCACACTTGCTACAGTGTGCACATTAACTCTTTGAAGAATGACTGTATAGCAATATTAGGCTGGGTCAGCCAACAGATTTTAAACAAATTATTCTTGTTTTTCTACATTTGATTTCCCCAGTCTTGAATATTATACTCTGAAGTGTTCAGGGATCAGGTGGTTCATTATCTCCCGAATATTCCTGCCCAGGATGAAACACAGAAATACATCAAGCATTTCAATTTGAGTATTGGGAGGCAGACGGTCATCTGTCTTGATCGTGCGAGATGCCAATCTGATCATCTGCATGAACAGACAAAAACTCTGCCCTCCAGCAGAGACAGAAGCGAGTCTGGAGGAACTTATGAGTTTAGAATATGTATAAGCCATGTACTTGGGGGACAAAAAGTATTTATTCATTGCATGTGTACCTAAATTTGGGCCTAGTGCTTATCTAAAAGGGTTAGTTCACCCAAAATAAAAATGATGTTATTAATTACTCAACCTCGTGTCATTTCAAACCATAAGACCTTTGTTTATCTTGGAAAAACAAATTAATATATTTTTGATGAAATACGAGAGCTTTCTGACCCTGCATTGACAGTAACACAACTGACACGTTTAATATTTGGAAAGGTAGTAAGGACATTGATAGAATAGTCAATGTGACATCAGTGGTTCAACAGTAATGTTGTGAAGCTTCAAGAATACTTTTCATTGCAAAGAAAACCAAAAATAAAGACTTCAACTATTTATTCTCTTCCATGTCAGTCTCCACCACACATTCACAAGAGTACCAGTCAAAGACTGACAGAAAAGAGAAGAAATTATTGAATAATACTGTCATTTGTTTTCTTTGCACACAAAAAGGTATTGTCGTAGCTTGATGTCACATGGACTACTTTAACAATGTCCTTTTCTGGTTCTTAAACATGACTCTAAACATGCTCTCTATGCACAGAAAGGTAAGAAAGCTCTCGGATTTCATCAAAATATCTTAATTTGTCTTTCAAAGATGAACTAAGGTCTTATGGGTAAGGTGAACTTTCCCTGAGTCTTTCACAACAAATAACATTTTTAATTAAAGCTGCAAACGGCAATGAACAGGCCCTCACACCTGGGCTCAATGCCAACCGGTGGCTTTAGGAAAACAGCGAACTGTGGGCAGTATGCTTTTAATACAGTAATTATAGGAGAAATATGCCAAAGTCATTTATATGTGCCAAACTTCCTGCTGCCAGCTGGTGGCGCTATGCCTATAACTGATCATTGGCATGTAGATGTGTTCAGGCCAGCACTTTCATCAAACATATGAAGTTTGCAGATTGGACATTGCATGTTTAAGTTAGTGTAAAACAAGTTATTTCCTGTTGCCAACAGGTGGCGCTATGCTTATGAAGAATATTGGCGTTCAGATGTGTTCAGACCAGGACTCTTATCACACATGTGAAGTTCGAGGCAGATTGGACATTTTATGGCTGAGTTATAACAACTTCTATTTCCATGGCGAAACATCAAACTTTATCACGCCGCCACGAACACACCCTTAAACAAAAACTCAAGATCTTTGCAATCTAACATCGCAAAGGAGTTTAGATTAGACTGACCAAATTTGGTGTTGATCTGAATAATTCTCTAGGAGGTGTTCATTTAAGTACGACACCTGAAAAAATGAAAATTAAAAATATCCGACTTCCTGTTTAGTTTGGGATTTTGGTCCAAGAGACTTTTTTGTAGGCATTGGTGTGCGACGTGTGTACTGATTTTCGTGCACACCGTTATCAGGTGTAAATTTTCATCAGTTCTGATGTGTGCAAAGTTTTTATGAGTTTTCGAGCATGTTTAGGCCCTCAAAAATGCGATTCATTTGGAAAAATAATAATAATAATAATAAACGGAGCAATTCCAATAGGGTCCTCTCACCACCGGTGTTCGGGCCCTAAAAATAACTTGTACTTGGGTTCAGCATCTTATTGGCCATTTTATTTTGATAGATTCTATTTACAGCTATTATTTTATTGAATTTCAACAACAAATCCATTTCCAAAGCAAATGATATATTACTTTTATATTTTTAATTTAATAAAGCAAGCCTTTTTTTTGCTAATTTAATTTCATTCCATGAAAAAATCCTATGGGAAGAGGTTGAGGTTGTAGTAACAGCGTATGCCCTAAACAATTACGCATTTTGCTGTCTGTGAAGTCTGAGAATGAGCCGTTTGATTTGCTTTCTCTTCCTCTTGACGGTCCTCTGCGAAAACCAGCCCTTCAGGTCCATTTTGCGATGGAAAGTTTGTGGTGGGTCCTAAAACAATGAGTAAGAACAGTTTTTAAATACAGAAGAAAAAAAAATTGTAACTAAACTTTAGAATGAAACATTTGCTAATCAACATACCTTGAGAAAGCTCTCCACATATTGCAGAAGGTAGATGCCACAGTCTGTATAGTTATCCTGCTGTGGGACGTGGGGACTCCATCCATTTATCACTCTGTTTCCAAAACTCTGTTCAGAGCCCATTTTGACCTTCCATTCCTCTTGTAAGTACCTTGGATTTTTAGAAAATAAGTGGCTAGAATGGCAATGTTGTCTTACGCTTATTGATCATAATTTTTGTTTGTGAAGTGCTAAATTTTATTGCGAGGTCCACCGTTTTAAATATGCCACCAAGGTAAATTTAACTAGCCGGCTGACATGCATGAGTTTTGCTCAGTTTGGGGGCAGATTTCCATTTGTGTGTCAGCAACGAGTCCTTGGAATTGATTTAAACAAATGACTCTTTCAAGCAAACAAACGTCTCCAATGAGATTTGAATGTGGTCCAGTGAAGGACTCGGCTTTCTGAGCTGCCAAACTCCCTCTTGAGGAAGAGAGCGTCTCATAGGAAACAGTCGTTAATTGGTGACATTTGCTGCCTAATGCAGTATCCAGAATCACAAGAGAAAATGTGTGCTCGCTATTAACGCACAGGTGCAAAAAATAATCAAGCACTTGAAACAGAAGACGATAATTACTCTTGGAGTATCTGCACCACTGATGATCTTCCACTGCAGGTGAGGGAGTCCATGATGAGTATGCATGGCCTACAAACACAGACAGTCCATCAAATGACTGGCTGCAATGAAGCATTTTATCGACTTGTTACTGCCATCTAGTGACGGGTAAATAGGAAAACATGGGGGAAAACACTTGACTCACTGTTCAGAGACATTGCTTTCACTGTTAAGGACAGATCTGTTCTTGACGGTCTGTAATTCAGAAACATCATCATCTGAAAGGAAGCAGTAACTCTTGTCCAAGTCATCTGTGGGAGAAAACATGCATAATGAGGCATAATTGTAACAGAAAATCATTTTCACTTATCCCTCAGTTAAAAGAAAAATGGAAGTTTAAAAGAAATGAAGAGCTTTCTTCAGGAAGGATGCATCAACTCAACTTAATCAAAATTAACAGTAAAGACATTTATAATTTTACAAAAGATTTCTATTTCAAACAAATTCTGTTCTAACTTTTAATCAAAGAATTCCAATTAAAATATTAAAGGTTTCCGCTAAAATATTAAGCATATATAGGCAGAATAACTGTCTTTAACATTGACAATAAGAAGAAATGTTTCTTAAGCATACTGAAAATACCACATTAAAAAAAAATGTTTCCAGAATAAAGAATAAATTTGAGATGTTCAGAGAAAATCGTAGCAAGTTTGAAATATTTTGAGAGTATAACCTATGCATGCAAATGGCCTGGATTGGGAGCACCGAGAGAAATTGCTTTGTTGCTTTTAAAATAACAGCTCAGCTTTCAAATTCTGTCCATTTATCTCAAAATGCAATTATAAATGTGTTTTTCCTCTTTTTTTAAAGTTCATAGCATTTCAACTTTATTATAATAATTTGTACTTTGTTGAAATATTACGACTTTAATCTCGTAGTATTAGATTTAAAAAAAAATAATAATAATTAACATGGCACTGAAACGCCGTCAATAATAAAAAAAAAGAAAAGAAAAAAAAAAGAAATAAATTACATTTTAAAACATATTTAAATAGAATTTTTAAATTGTAATAACATTTCACAATTTTACAGGTTTTATGGCATTTTTTCATACTCAATGGTGAGTATGACACTTCAAAAAATTTTACAAATATTATCGTTAAAATGGTGTTTTACTGAATATTTCATGTATTTCAGCTTTTACACCCTCCAGAATGTTGGTCCAGTGTACTTTCTATTATATGCATGTTACAGTAATCATTTTGTTATTTATTTTAAAAGAACTGTGACAATAAATGCTCTAAAAATCTTTTAGCTTGTATTAAGTATAGCCGCAAATACTTTCGAAACAGAATTTAGTATTATATTAATATATAATATTCTGGCCATGACCCACAGAGTTGCATTCATTTTTTACATTTGCTTTTACAAACTAAAAGTTCAAATCAACAGTATGACACACATCTTAACTTGCATTGAATGTGTTTTAAGTCACTACAAAATCAGTGACCAAAAAAAAAAAAACAAATACACAGAAATTTATTAAAAAAAATAAATAAATAAAAAATGCTTTATTCTTTAGTCCTGCATCATGGAGCAGTTTTGATTAGCATATTATCTCACTCAAAAACAGCAGAAGCAAAATAATTAAGCTAACAGACTTTGTCCTTTATCTTACACCACCATTTTGCTCTGGCACCACTTCGGTTTTCTAAATTACCTATGGATTGGCTCCATCTGGAGAGCTGCTTTGAGGATTCTGGAGAGTAGAAGAGGGACATGGGATTGGGTGGAGATTGATCGCAAAGATACTCCACTGAATACCTTCGCCCATTGAGGCTAAGGTCCAAATCACTGGTCTGTGAAATCTTGCCAGGAAAACAGATGACAGCCAGGTACCAGTGAGCCCTGAGGACACATTACACAGGAGGGGCTCTTATTAAGATATGCTATTTATGTTACCTAACCTACACAACTTGAAAGTTTGCAAGAACATTTTTAAAAGATCACCACGGAGCAAGATGTGCAGCTTTGTTGAGCGACTCACATTTGATTAATTGGGACAAATATAAAGTCCTTCTCAAAAAGGTTGACACTCCTGGTCCACGTTTTCACCCGACTGTGCCGGCGCTCTTGAATACTGTAATATAGTGCAGTGCTAACACCTATTATGTTTATGTACTTTTTTTATGAGACCATATTCCATACATACGATAAACCTGTAGTTCCTGGAAGCCTTCTATGATCTTTCTGAGTAAGGCGCTTGAAGAAGAAAGAGCTGAACACATGGTACTTGGAGGCATCCTCCTTTTCCTGCTGCTCACAGATCAAATACCTGCCAAAAAACAAGATGTGTGTCATTTACAGTGCCAATGGACTGAAGAACATAGTCACTTCTACTATCTCTTTAACCTTAGATAGAAGTCTATTATCACATCGTTAAGGAATTCTCCTTCCTCAAGACAGTTGAGGTCCTCCTCTGTGATGGTTAAACCCCCTTTGGCTGGAGGAGGTGGGTACACCACCAGTCTGCAAAGAGATGGTGAGAAGAGCACTTTTAGAAAATAATATCACAAGAACTGATCAGCTCAGTTTAGGCCAGCCAACTGACTTTTTGATATCCTGTTTGGAGGATGAAGGAAGCTCTATTAAATCGTCCTCATCACTGTCTGAGACACTGAGGGCTGCAATTTCACATCGATGCGGATCAGGAGAGACTGAAAATGGCACAAAGCCCTGCTAAACATTGAGAGAAAGAGCTAAACAACTGAAAGTTACATGTCAAAGGCAGATTTATTTTGCTCTCTTATATAACTGGTGCTCAGAGGTTTATATTTAATTGATTCTGTGATAATATGAAAGGAAAATGAAAGGTAAGAAAAGAAAAAGTAAAAGGACAAGGAAAGGGGAAGGATAAGAAAAAAGGTTTGTAAAATCCAAAGGGAAAAAGGAAAGAAAGGGGAATTAAAAGGAAGGGACAAGTAAAGGGACAAAGTAAAGGAAAATGAGATAGAAAGAGGAAAGGAAAATGAAAAAGGAAAGGGAAAAATGGACAAGGAAATAAAAATGAAGTGAAAAAAAGAAAGAAAAATGAGACATAAAGAGGTAAAAAGTGAAAAAGGAAAAGGTAAATGGACAGGGGTAAGGGTTGTAAAAGAAAGGAAAAGGTTGTAAAGTGACAGGCAAAGGAAGAAAGAGAAAAGGAAATAAAAACACTGAAAAGGTAAGTAAAGGAAAAAAAAGCAAAATGAAGAGGAAAGAAAGTTGAAAAGAAAGGGAAAATGGTAAAAGTAAAGGGTCAAAAGAGAGGAAGCAAGAGGAAAGGAAATTGGAAAAAGGAAGTGAAAGGGAAGTACAAGGACAAGAAAAGAAAAAAAGCAGCATGGAAATAAAAAGAATCAGAAAAAGGGAAAGTAAAAGGACAGATAAAAAATTAACAAAAAGGAAAGAGAAAATGGAAGCAAAAGGAAATGGATGTAAAGGGACAAAGTTAGAGAAAGCAAAGGAAATAAGGAGGAAAGGGAAAGGAAATGAAAGGAACAGAACGGAAAACGTACAGGGACAGAGAAAAGAATAGTACAAGGAAATTAAAAAGAGACGGAAAAATTAAAAGAAAGAAAAAATTGACAAGGAAAGGGAACAGAAAGTAAAGGGACAAAGAGGAGGAAGCAAGAGGAAAGGTAATAAAAGGAAGTGAAAAGGAAGTAAAAGCAAAAAAGAATCATGGAAAAAAAAGAACCAGAAAAAGGAAAGTAAAAGGAAAGGGGAAAAAAAGGAAAGGAAATGGATGTAGAAAAACAAAGGTAGGGAAAGCAAAGGAGAGGGAAAAAGTAGAGGTAAAAGGACAGGACAGGAAAGGAACAGAACGGGAAAAAGTATAGGGAAAATAAGAGACAGAAAAAGAAAAACTGACAAGGAAAGGAAAGGTAAAAAGAACAGGGAAAAGAAGGTAAAGAGACAAAGGAGAGGAAGCAAGAGGAAAGGAAATAAGAGGAAGTGAACGGGACAAAATAAGGAAAACGAAACATGGAAATAAAAAGAACCAGAAAAGGACAGAAAAAAGTAAACAAAAAAGGGAAAATGGAAGTGAAAAGAATGAAAATAGAAAAGGAGGGGAAAATGGATGTAAAGAGACAAAGATAGGAAAAGCAAAGGAAATAAAAAAGAAAAGGGAAAAGGAATAAAAGAACAAGAAAAAAAGAAAAAGGAAATGGAAGTAAAGGGACAGGACAGGAAAGAAAAGGAATGGTAAGAAAAAAGTAAAGGGACAGGCAAAAGGAAAGTAAAAGGAAATGAAAATGAGTACGAAGGTGAAAAGGAAAAGGAAAAATGGACAAGGAAAGGAAAAAGAAAAATGGAAGTAAAAAGAACTAGAAAAGGGAAAGTAAAAGGACAGAATTAAAATTAAAGGAAAGGGGAAAACGGAAGTGAAAGGAAAGAAAACTGGATGTAAAGAGACATACTGGAAAAGCAAAGGAAATAAGGAAAAGGAAAGGGAAAAGGAAGTAAAAGGACAGAAAAAAAGAAAAAGGAAATGGAATTAAAAGGACAGGATAGGAAAGGAAAAGAATGGAAAAATAAAAATTAAAAGAAAAGTTTGAAAAACCTGACTCATGACAGGAAGTTCATCTTCTTCAGGGTGAGGCACAGTGAACTAAACAGAGCAAAATAAAATTGATGTTATAGGAAAGGACATAAAAAAAAGAAACTGTGCTATACATTGCATGAAGACTGAAGTGTACTTGTCATTTTTACGTTCAGATAGGTCAATGCAAAAAGTCATTTTTACACAGAAATTGTAATTTCTAGTGCACCGTTAATCACCATAATCAATAGTCATTTACATTTACTTGGTCAACGATCAGCTAATGCAAGGTAACTGGAAAGCACATGACTTTTATAATGAAGGTGACAAACATTTTAACCGCATGCCATCAAGACCCACCTCGTGTTTTCGGCCACACTGATGTGTCTTCAGTCTGTTACTGGCTTCTTCAAATGACAGCTTAGTTGGAAAACAGCTGATATGATTCCGCTCGCCCATCTCTGTGAATATTTCCTCAAGTGTGATTTGCTCTGGGAGTGTGAGCTCCTTCTCAAAGATAAGGACAACATATTTCTCGTTTTCATCTGCGGGAACAACAGAAACCATTTTACATGATTTAACTCTCAAAGCAAGAACATCAGTCACACTTTATCACATAGCAACCGCTAGAAAAGGTGCATTTGCGACTCACTTCTGTTCTGGCAGTCACACCACATTTTTGAATCATCTTTAAACATGTCAAGCTGGAACTGCAGATGAAGGCACATCTCAGGTGTCGTCTGTAGAAACATGGCAGGCAGCTTTTGCACGGTGCACCATTCACACCCGATCAAATCTGATGCTTCTATTCGTCCTGTAATTGTTTTAACATCGTTAACATATGTTCACTGCACATTCAGAATGAATGTTTTAATCACAATTACGAGTTCATATCTCATATAGTCTTAGAAACAAAATTCTAAATTGCAAGATACAAACTTCATCTCTTTAAACTTTAAAAGTTTATATCTTGCAAAAAGGGCAGAATTGTGCATATATCTCACAATTCTGACTTTATTTCTCGCAACTATGAGTTTGTCATGCAATTCTGCGTAATAAGTCAGAATTGTGAGTTTATACTCGTAATTCTGACTTTATTTTTCACAATTGAGAGTTTATATCTCACAATTCTGCTGAAAAGTCAGAACTGAGTTTACATCTTGCAATTCTGACTTTTTATCTCGCAGTTCTGACTATTTCTCGCAATCTTGAGTTTATATCTTGCAATTCTGACGTTATTTCTCGCAATTGTGAATTTTTAATCACACAGTTCTGCAAAAAAAGTTAGAATTGTGAGTTTGTTTTTCAATTCTGAATTTATAACGCCCAATTCTGACTTTCTCACAATTGAGCGTTTATCACACAATTCTGACTTTATCTCTCACAACTGTCAGTTTCTCACAATTCTGCAAAAAAGTTAGAATTGTGAGTTTGACTTTCAATTCTGACTTTATAACTCCCAATTCTGACTTTATTTCTCGCAATTGAGTTTATATCTTGCAATTCTGTGAAAAAAGTCAGAATTGTGAGTTTATGTCTTTCAATTCTGACTTTATTTCTTGCAATTGTGAGTTTATATCACACAATTCACAAGGGAAAAAAATGTCAGCATTGAGTTTATATCTTGCAATTCTGACTATATTCTCACAAGTGTTTATTTCCCACAATTCTGACTTTATTTCTTGCAACTGTCAGTTTATCTCATAATTCTGACTTTATTTCTCACAATTGTGAGTTTATATCTTGCAATTCTGTGGAAAAAAATCAGAATTGAGTTTATATCTCGAAATTCTGACTTTATTTCTCACAATTGAGAGTTTATATCACAATTCTGACTTTATTTTTCACAATTGTAGTTTGTATCTTGCAATTCTGTTCAAAAAGTCAGAATTGTGAGTTTATCATGCACAATTCTGTCTAAAAAAAAAATCTAAATTTAGTTTTTAATCACGCAATTCTGCGAAAAAAGTCAGAATTGTGAATTTATATCTTGCAATTCTAACTTTATAACTGGGTACTCTGACTAGATTTCTCGCAGTCTCAGAGTTTATGTTACACAATTCTGAGGAAAAAGTCGGAATTGCAAGTTTGTATCATGCAATTCTAAAAAAAAGTCAGAACTGTAAGATAAAAAGGTACAATTTTTATTCAGTGGTGGGAAACAGTTTCAGTTTCTATAAGAAACAAACTCACCTACATAATGGATTAGATTTTCAGAAAATGTATTTTTTTTTAAAAGTAAACTAATTCTTTAAACCATATTCCAAATGTTAAATCTTGAGGAATCAGTTGTGAGTGTCTGAAAGCCTGTTGTTTAGAAATGTGCGCAAGCTTTACCTTTATTTGCGATCTCGATGTAATCCAATGTAAACTGTAAATGAAACACACACAGTATATCTGAGTATATAAGGTGTTGAACTATACTACATGAATTCAGTAAACTTGTAATCAATATTTACGGTGCATTGCGCAGTCAGAGTGTCAGATCTTCTGAAGGTCTTGGTCAACATTCCAACTTTAAAACATCTGATGTTGAGCGTAAGACTGTTTAGTCTCTGTACAACACGTCTCTTTGGGCTTTTTGGCAACGTGGCCTTTTTGAAAATTGGATTTTTCATTCTGACACGACGGATGATGTTTCCAAACTGTGTTAGAAAAAAAAAATGCATCAGTTTTAAATTGAATCCAATATTATGAGTATATTTTACTTTCCTTTTTTTTTTTACCTCATCTCTCATTCGATATTTTCGCAGAAACGGCTTTGTCGCAGATGTTTCATCAGGAAAAGTGATTTTCTTCTCACCCATGAATATGTCTGTTATAGACGATGACAAAAAAAAAAAAAAGTTTAGCCCTTTAAAGCCTGACATAAAATACTAATCAGAAAAATCAAAACAGTTGAAACAGAAGAAATGTTTTAAAATAAACATTATACTTTTATGGCTCTTACAGTCAACCCAAGTTTATAGTTGAAATTCTGACTTTAACACTCACAATTCTGACTTTATCTTTTGCAATTGTATTTCTTTATATTGTGTTTATATCATGCAATTCTGCAAAAAAAAAATCAGAACTGTGAGTTTATATCTCACAACTCCGACTTCATTTCTCGCAATTGTAAGTTTATCTTGCAATTGTGAATTTATCGTGCGATTGTGAGTTTATTTCCCGCAATTGTGAGTTTATATCTTAGAAATTCTGACTTTATTTCTCGCAATTTTGAGTTTATCTTTCAATTGTGAGTTAATTTTGCAATTCTGACTTTATTTCTTGCAATTGTGAGTTTATATCCTAGAAATTCTGACTTTATTTCTCTCAATTGTGTTTATATCTTGCATTTCTGACTTTATTTCTTGCAGTTGTGAGTTCATCTCGCAATTCTGACTTTATTTCTCACAATTGTGTTTATATCTTGCATTTCTGACTTTATTTCTTGCAATTGTGTTTATATCATGCAATTCTGAAAAATAGTCAGAACTAAGAGTTTCTCACAATTCTGACTCTCACAATTGTGAGTTTATCTCGCAATTCTGACTTTATTTCTCGCAATTGTGAGTTTATCTTGCAATTCTGACTTTATTTCTCGCAGTTGTGAGTTCATCTCGCAATTCTGACTTTATTTCTCACAATTGTGTTTATATCATGCAATTCTGCAAAAAAGTCAGAACTGTGAGTTTCTCTCACAATTCTGACTTTATTTCTCGCAATTGTGAGTTCATCTCGCAATTCTGACTGTATTTCTCACAATTGTAAGTTTATATCCCAGAAATTCTGACTTTATTTCTCACAATTGTAAGTTTATATCCCAGAAATTCTGACTTTATTTCTCTCAACTGTTTATATCATGCAATTCTGCAAAAAAAAAATCAGAACTGTGAGTTTATATCTAGCAACTCCGACTTCATATCTCGCAATTGTGTTTATATCTTGCAATTCTGATGGATCTAGATCAGGGCTGCTCAACCCTGTTCCTGAAGATCTACCTACCTGCAGATTTTTGCTCCAGCCCTGCTCCAACACAGCTGTCTGTAATTATCAAGTGCTACTTAAGAGATTAACTAGCTGGTTCAGGTGTGTTTGTTCAGGGCTGAAGCTGAACTTTGTAGGATAGTAGATCTTCAGGAACAGGGTTGGGCACCCCTGATCTAGATGGACTGAGTTGATTCAGTCCATCTAAATATTACTAGAATAAGCTATTCTTACATTTAATTTAGAACACATTTCAAAGTAATAAGACATGTACCACAACCTGAAGGAGGATATTTTTCTAATTATACTAAAAGGCCTTTTACTTGTAAACAAAAAAAAGGTTTTATCATTTGACACAGTGCATTGTTATTCATCTGTGTTAGCCCTTTTATATTAACTTTATGCAAGTTACCTGTGTCAGCAAATGAAAAAATGTCTTCATATTGGGTGTCCAGCTCATCTCTGGTTTCCTTTTCCTCAATGCTTGACAACACATCTGTAGAGATGCCAAATTACCACAACAAACAGCTAAATATACTGTATAATAACCAATGACTTGCCTGTTAGAATACATAAAACGGCCTTACCTACAGGATTGTTGGCAAGATGTTTCCTACATAGACAAAGAATCAATAGTTACTTTATTCCATTTTCATTAGCCAATTCATGTATTTCATTACCTTGACCATTTTTAGTGATGTCAAACCTTGTGTCACTCCTCCAAGTGGACTGCAGAGCGTAGCTGAAGCGTTTGAATGGTGTAGCTTTGCTCTCAGTCTTGACCTCTGAGTCAGACCGGACACTAAAATAAACATATATGGAATTAATATAACAATTTATCAAGTTTAATCTACGTAGGTTATTTTGAAATAGTTCCAAACACACGCACGTACTTCAGTATTGTTCGCATTCCGAGTACAGCGTTTCTCTTCAGCGGTTTGATTTTCAAAATGTTTTTTCGATCTTGGCCGAATGAACGAACCTTGTCCAAAAAAGAAATAGCACAATTCACAATGGCTAGAGTGAATATGAAGCTAACTTTAATCAAATAACGTAACATGTCGTTGTTTGCCCTGTAGCTTCAGCGATTCGCCAGACAACGCCAATTGGCAAACAGTAACGTTCATTTACACGTTTTTAACGTTATTTTTCTATCACTCACCATTTTAGAGTTAGCCCTGTCACCTAGAAATTAATTTAAAAAAATCTCAAGCTTTACGTAACGCAAACGTATCCATCATCTGCTCTGATAGCTGACAGGTGTTTTTTGTAGCGGCTCGGTGAGAAATTTGATTCAGTGAATCGAAGCTTTGGCGGCAAGGTAATGAAAGATTCATTGAATCATTTAACGTCACTTGATGCATTTCGAATCTTTTGTGGCGACAAGCATGATTTATTTCCTTTATGCAATTTTTCTTCGTTTTGTCAACTGCTGTGCATGACTTTTATAAAATACTTAAGACAAGTTAAGTTAGCAGATTCTCGTTTAGACCTACAATAAAACAGCTACTCGTTTAGTAAAGGTAGTGTTTTCGTTTATCTTATTATTTTTTTATTTTTTTATTATTTAGTTTATTTACAAATTCACAAATAGGCTACAATCTATGGAAGCCCGTTTCACTGACTTTTTTTTAAATGGATAGAAAATGTTTATGACTTATGAATGTTTATGTTTATGTCATTATCTCAAAATGTCATCTTTTTTAAAGTCATAATTTAGACTTTTATATCAATAATTTCAAATTTATAAGTCATAATTTTTACTTTTTATCTCGTAATTATGACTTAAGTCATAATTTTTACTCTTTATCTGATAATTTCAACTTTATTAGTCATAATTTTGAATCTTTATCTCGTAATTGACTTAAGTCATAATTTAGATTTATCAAGTCATAATTTTGACTTTATGTCTAAATTTCGACTTTTTATCTTGTAATTGTGACTTTTCAAGTCATAATTTTGACCTTTTTATCTCATAATTTCAACTTTTTTAAAGTCATAATTTCAACCTTTTTATTATTTACTTAGTAGGCCTGTCATAATTTCAACTTCATACGTGAATTTTGACTTTTTATCGCATTATTATGATTTTTAGTCATATATTTGACTTCATAAGTCGTAATTTCTGCTTTTTATCTCATAATTTCGACTTCATAAGTCATAATTTCAACTTTATAAGTCATAATTTCAACTTTTTATCTCGTAATTACAGCTTTTAGTCATAATTTTGACTTTTTATCTCATAATTTCGACTTCTTTAAAGTCATAATTTCTGCCTTTTATCCAATAATTTTGACCTTATAAGTCATAATTTCTACTTTTTATCTTGTAATTGACTTAAGTCATAATTTTGACTTTTAAAGTTATAATTCTGACTTTATAAGCCATAATTTTGACTTTTTATCTCATAATTTCGACTTCTTTAAAGTCATAATTTCTGCCTTTTATCTAATAATTTTGACCTTATAAGTCATAATTTCTACTTTTTATCTTGTAATTGACTTAAGTCATAATTTTGACTTTTAAAGTTATAATTCTGACTTTATAAGCCATAATTTTGACTTTTTATCTCATAATTTCGACTTCTTTAAAGTCATAATTTCTGCCTTTTATCTAATAATTTTGACCTTATAAGTCATAATTTCTACTTTTTATCTTGTAATTGACTTAAGTCATAATTTTGACTTTTAAAGTTATAATTCTGACTTTATAAGCCATAATTTTGACTTTTTATCTCATAATTTCGACTTTTTTAAAGTTATAATTTCTGCTTTTTATCGAATAATTTCGACTATATAGGTCATAATTTCAACTTTTTATCTAGTAATTGTGACTTAAGTACATCATAATTTATACTTTTTATCTAATATTTTCGACTTTATAACCCATAATTTCGAGTTTTTATTTTGTATTTGACTGAAGTCATAAATTTAACTTTAGAATTCATAATTTCAACTTTTTGTCTTATAATTACGACTTTTAGTCAAAATTTTGACTTTATAAATCATAATTTCTACTTTTTATCTAGTAATTGTGACTTAAGTAAGCCATAATTTAGAGTTTTTATCTCGTAATTATGACTTAAGTCATAATTTCTGCTTTTTAACTCATTATTTTTGACTTTATAAGTCATAATTTCTACTTTTTATCTTGTAACTGACTTAAGTCATAATTTCTGCTTTTTAACTCATAATTTTTGACTTTATAAGTCATAATTTCTACTTTTTATCTTGTAACTGACTTAAGTCATGATTCTGACTTTTAAAGTCATAATTTCAATTTTTTTATCTCCTAATTATGACTTAAATGCCTGGTTTTACAGACAGGGTTTAGACTAAGCCAGGATTAGGCCATAGTTCAATTAGACAAAACAAAGGCACTGACATGTTTCACTTTAATGATTCGCTCAAAACAAGGAATGGCTTTCTCAATGTAGTGTCACTATTTAGGGCAGCCATACAGGTTAGTTCACAGACAGGGGTCCCATCTGCTATATAGTATCAGAGAGTGAGCGTTTATCACCTGTGAGGTCAGTGACCTCTGAAGTTTCTAGTTTTCCACAGCTACTCTGCTTTCATGTGCGTGACCTCCTGGTTCCTCTGATCTGGTTTTTGGGTTGACTGACTTTGGAATTGAAGGTAACAGGTGGTAAGTGCCATTGCAGGTCAATAGTCTGTTGTACTCTTGCAGATGTCCTGACTTGTTTAAATGCAATTAAGCACATTTTCATGAAATGCATAGACAAAATCTATTTTCACGAAAGTTTATTTAGTCAAAACAATTTATGCAAACACAATTATGGCCATACTGAGACAAAACAAGATGACTCAGCTTCTCAAACACAGAAAGAAGTAGATTCAAAACCGATGACATCTAGCAACCTCTGTTTAATTTGATCAGGGCCTTTTACAAATCTGATATGAATGCACAGCCCATATGCTATTCAATAGCTGAGCGAAATAAATACAAAACAAAACACGTGAATGCAGCAACACTAGCAGCAAACGTCAGTTCAATTCGACATGACATCATCTGATCAGTAGTATCACATGTTTGATTGCCACTAAAATAAAATCTACACAGTAACAATGAGTACTGTCCCTCATGCTCAATGGTGTCATGAACACTAATTGAATACGACGAGATTCGACCTTCCATCCATTTGGTGAGTTTCTATGTTGCAGTCTATGAGGTGTCAGAATAATGTCACAATCAAGCACAACAGAAAAAAAAAATATGATTTTCAAACAATCACTCATCAGTTGTCAATGTATAACATTCACATGCTCCCTGGGTATAAGCAAAACAACCTGTGCCATAGGTTACTGTTGTCTTACACATTTTTAAAGCCTTGCTGACATTTTTTCATGTCGTTTTTTTTTTTTTTTTTTTTTAATTTAATTGTATTTACCCTGTCACTGGCTCATCCACATTTAAAAGTATAAAAGTCCTCTCTACAGCTCAGCATTTATTTCTGACATATCACTGACTAACTTGACATCAACACCTTTGCAGATACAAAAGATTCATAAGTTGGATATTACTGGGATTCTTCCTGATAGTGTCTGCTGTTTGGAGTCATTTAAAGTGATAGTTCACCTAGAAAATTCATTCTGTCATTATTTACTCACCTTCATGTCATCAATCGTATGATATTTTGGTTGTAGAATGAATGGTACATTTGTGGTGTATTTTGGAAGTTTGAAAGCTTCAGTCCCTATTCGCCCCAGTTGAAACATTATTGTTCATTATTTGTTCCTTGGAAGAAATTCAAACAGGTTTGGAAAGACATGGGGGTGAGAAAGTGATAACAAAGTAGTTATTTCTGTGTGAACTATCCTTTTAAAAGCGTACAGTCAGTGAGAGAGGCAGACTGAAGCTGGAGACACAGATGGATGGCATGCTTCTGAGCATTTCAGTCTGAATGGAGCCGAGACAGACCTTAAAGAAATGTGTATGAAAATCTCACGACGAATAACTGCATTCCAGGCATTTTTCTTCATTTTCTTTTTTTTTTTCTTTAAAAATGTCTTTCTCAACACGATATTTACATTTTTTTCAGTCCGTTGTGCTACCCACAATCTATGATACCTTTTCTTTTGTTCATTCTCTATGTCGATATGTAAAACATGCTGTGACAGCTAGGATGTGTAGTTGTTGGTGCTACTGTCTGGATGGGGATGAGGACGGCAAGTGTTTGTTGATGTGTACTGTATCTAATGTAGTGCATAAACCAGCGCTGGAGGACAAAGAGATATATATGGTGAGCCCATAAATTTGTAGGAAACTGAGAGGGTATTAACAACGTGCGATAGAGGGGGAGTCATTCAAAGTGGTGGGGAGAGGAAATGGTGAAGGGTCATGTCGATGTGGAAGAGAAGGATGCTCAGAATTCGTCCTGGTCCAAGTGGGCCTGCTCATCTATTTCTTCATCTTCTGGTGGTGCAAAACCATCCTGTGTAAAAAAAAAAAAAAAAAAGTACTTTTTAGGATAATCATGGTATTTAAACACTGCGTTCAAAACTGCACTATATAAAATTGATAAACATTTTCTATTTTCCAATGATTTTTTTAAAATTTCTTGATTATTTATTCACCCTCATGTCTTCCAAGATGTTTATGTCTTTCTTCAGTCGAAAAGAAATTAATGTTTTTGAGGAAAACATTCCAGGATTGTTCTCCATATAATGGACTTCAATGGGTTAAAGGTCCAAATTGCAGTTTCAATGCAGCTTTAAAGGGCTCTACACAATCCCAGCTGAGGAATAAGAGTCTTATCGTGTGAAATGAATGATCGTTTTCTAAAAAAAATATGAATGTGTATACTTTTTAACCACAAATGCTCGTCTAGCACTAGTTTGACTTCACGCATTACAAAGTAATGTTGGAGTGTCACGCATGATGTAGAACGTGCAAAGAAAGTCAAACACCCTTTACAAAAAAAGGTAAAACAACGATTTTGAGGATTTTGAAGTTGGAGGAGAAATGGAGCGTGACCAACGTGATTACGTAATGGGTGAATTTGAAGTAGTGCAAAACAAGCATTTGAGGTTAAAAAGTATATAAATTTGTATTAATGACAGAGCGTTTCACTAGATAAGACCCTTATTCCTTGGCTGGGATTGTGTAGAGCCATTTGAAGCTGCATAGAAACTGCAATCTGGACCTTCAACGCGCTGACCCCCATTGAAGTCCACTGTACGGAAAAAAACCTGGAATGTTTTCCTCTAAAACCTAAGAAAGACATGAACATCTTGGATGAGATGGGGGTAAATTATCAGGAAATTTCAATTCAAATCAAGCAACTTTCTGTTGGTTAAAGGAAAAGTTCACTTCCAGAATGAATACTTCCTGACAATGTTTTAACCCAATGTCATTCAAGATGTTCATGTCTTTCTTTCCTCAGTCGAAAAGAAATTAAGGTTTTGGATTTAGATTTGTTTTTGATTAAGGATTTTTCTCTATATAGTGGACTTGGGGTTCAGTGGGTTGAAGGTCCAAATTGCAGTTTCAATTCAGCTTCAAAGGGCTCTACACGATCCCAGCCGAGCAAGAAGAGTCTTATCTAGCAAAAACAAGCTGTCATTTTCTTTAAAAAATAAAAATTAGATACTTTTTTTACCCACAAATGCTCATCTTGCACTAGCTTTGCACATGCATGTCTTAAAGTCCCCCTGAAATCAAAATTAAAGTTTTTTGGCTTTTAGTATGAATGTATTAGCCTTAAGATGATCTATAAGCTAGTGTGCTTCAAAACAACAACAAAATTTGCGTTTACAAGATAAGGGCATTCAAAACTTACAATCTCGTCACTTCCGCCAATATGAATCAACGATTTTGATGATATCACTGTGCACTTCAGTTTCTCATCAAACGTTCTGTCCAATCAAATGCTCTCTAGAGTCCGTAGTGTCCCGCCCCCTACACAGAGACGCAATAACACGGAGCAGATCATATGCGCTCATATGTGTGATCGGCATGTATTAAACTACACAGCCTCAGCATGATTATGATCACTATTTTGTTTTAGCAAGAGTTTCATATTGAATCTGTGGGGTAATTTATTATTCTGCGGCTGTCATAAGCTTACAAATGCGGCTTTACCGAGCTCTCCGGCTATGGCCTGAGCAGATATAAATGGAACGCTATTGGCTATTCAAAATAAGTGGGCGGGGCTGGGCGATATATTTTTGTTTCAGTTAAAAGTACGTCACCACATAGAATAACACTGCGTGTTTCAAGGCACTTCAGTGGACCTTTAACGCATTACATAATCACGTTGGAAAGGTCAGGCACGGGTAGTTCTTTGTCTGTGTACTTTGGTCCAAAAAGGTAGGGTAGAGTGAAAGACTCTCATTTTCATCTCTGCGTTTGACTTTCTTTGCACATTTGCTTTGTAAACACTGGGTCAGTTCTACGCCTACGTGACGCATGTGTGATCACGTAATCTGTGAAGAGCTAGTGCAAGACCACCATTTGTGCTTAAAAAGTATATACATTTGTATTTTTTGTTAGATAAGACCCTTATTCCTTGTCTGGGATTGTGTAGAGCCCTTTGAAGCTGCATTGAAACTGCAGTTTGGACCTTCAACCTGTTGGCCACCAATGAAGTCCACTATATGGAGAAAAAAATTCTAGAATGTTTTCTTCAAAAACCTTTTCTTTTCGACTAAAGAAAGAAAGACATGAACATCTTGGATGACGTGGGGGTGAGTAAATTATCATGACATTTTAATTCAGGAGTGGACTAATCCTTTAACTGGAACACACTGGGCCAGAAAAGGGAAATTTAAACTCTTGGATATTTCCATGTCCATCTATGAAACACGCAGGTGTGGTCTCACTTGGAAACTTTCCCAGGCAAAAAAGGTCAATTGTCTATTGTCAGTCATGTTGTGACATATAAAGCACAACTCACACATAAGTCACTTGCAAACCAAGCAACTTTCTGTTGTTTAAAGTAAAGTTCAGAGTGTTCTGAAAAAAAAAAAAATTTTTGAATAAATAATTCTTTATGATTTATTCACCCCAAAGAAATTAAGGTTTTTGAGGAAAACATTTGAGGATTTTTCTCCATATAGTGGACTTCAGTGGGGTTCAGCGGGTTGAAGGTCCAAATTGCAGTTTCAGTGCAGCTTCGAAAGGCTTTACACAATCCCATCCGAGAGACAAAAGTCTTATCTAGCGAAATGATTCGTCATTTTCTTTAAAAGAGAAAAATTTAGATACTTTTTAACCACAAATGCTCGTCTTGTACAAGCTTTGTAATGCGCATGCATGTCTTCACGCATTACGTGATCATGTTGGGAAAGCTTACGCATGGTTATTTCTTCGTCTGTGTACTTTGGTTAAAAAAGGTAGGGTAGGGCAAAACACTCCATCTCATTTTCTTCCCCAACTTTAAAATTGTCCAACGTTGTTCTACCTGTACCTTTTTTGTAAAGGGCGTTTGACTTTCTTTGCACGTTTGCTTTGTTAACACTGGGTAGGTACTTCTGCCTACGTCACGCATGCGTGATTATGTAATGCGCAAGGTTGAGTTAGTGCAAGACAAGCATTTGTGGTTAAAAAGTATATAAATTTTAATTTTTTTAGGTAAATGAGTGATCATTTCACTATATAAGACCCTTATTCCTTTTGGATCATGTAGAGCCCTTTGAAGCTGCATTAAAACTGCAATTTGGACCTTCGACCCGCTGATTCCCATTAAAGTCCACCATATGGAGAAAAATTCTGATATGTTTTCTTCAAAAGCCTTAATTTAAATTAAATAAAGAAAGAAAGACATGATCATCTTGGATGACACTGGGGTGAGCAAATTATCAGGAAATTTTTATTCTGGAAGTGAACTTCTTCTTTAATGCAGTGAATCCACATGACCAACTTGGATTTAGCCAACATCCGATACAAATTGATGTTGATATCGCAATTTGAATCAACCTGACAGATACATCAGTCAAATAATTACCAAAATGATATAAAACATGTAATTGTCAGTACCTCTGTGGCATACAGAATGTCAATGATCCTACTGAGAATGGAGCTGTTTTCACTCTCATTTTCCTGACAGATCAGTTCAATGTCTCGAAGTTTGCTGAAGTAGAAATCTCTCTCCTTCTCCAGACCATCGACGGTTAACTTCAGCTCCATCAACTTCAAAAAACAAAACAGAAGACAAAGAACAAAATTTAAGATACTACTTATCAGAACATGACCATTCCTTGGAATGGGAAAAAGCCAGTATGCTTATTATGATGAAACAACCTATATCCAGACAGAAGCATATTCAAATAGAATGCAATTATCTGAATAGGTGGGATAGAAGATCAGGAATGTTCTGAAGAAAATGGGAGAAAAGAAAGATCAAAATGCCAAATGCAAAAACTACCTAAACTTTCTTTCTATTAAATTTCTACAATCTCCAATGCAAAGTATTCCAAGGTAGAGTAAGTCTTCCTTACCCTCCCGGGGACTCTACCTGTTGATTAAGCTCCATGATTTCAGCATCACTTCCCCCATTTCGGGCATGTGTGGGGTTCTTCCTTATGGTGGTGGTCACCCTCTGTGGTGTGGGCATGTTTTTAGGTACTGTTGGCGATGTTCTCTGAGGCCCTGAAATTGGAGATGTTCAGCAATTAGTTACTATAAACAAGAGCTTCTCAGTAAATATACAAACTGATCATGCATTATTAGGTTTTGTCATTTTTGATCAGCTCCTTTAAACACATTTAGCTCTGTTCCATACCATAGTGGGCCAAAATGAACCCTCATAAGTGATCAATCTGACATGTTAAATATGAATTTGTTTACTACAAACACTTGATGTTTTTAGCTGTTTGGATTCTGACGGCACCCATTCACTGCAGAGGTGAGCAGGTGATGTAATACTACATTTCTCCAAATCTGTTCAGCATCTTGGATGGCCTAATGGTGAGTACATTTTCAGCAATCTTTTATTTTGGGTGAACTATTCCTTCAAATGCAATCTAAGGCAGCAGCTCACTAGGTTTTTGAACAGAGCTAACGATTCACTAAAATGTACTAAGAGGTTCAGTGAGATCAGCCTTTAACAAGCTACAGCATGGGCTGCTTGTTACCCCATTACTTTGGTTAAGCCTGTGTGTGTGTGTGTGTGTGTGTGTGTGTGTGTGTGTGTGTGTGTGTGTGTGTGTGTGTGTGTGTGTGTGTGTGTGTGTGTGTGTGTGTGTGTGTGTCCTTGTATTTATCACGTTATGGGGACCAAATGTCCCCATAAGGATAGGAATACCAGTAAATTTTGACCTTGTGGGGACATTTCTCAGGTCCCCATGAGGAAACAGGCTTATAAATCATGCACAATGAGTTTTTTTGAGGAAGTAAAAGTGTGCACAATCTCCTGTGAGGGCTAGGTTTAGGTGTAGGGTAGGTGTAGGGTGATAGCAAATATCGTTTGTACAGTATAAAAACCATTACGCCTATGGAATGTCCCCACAATTCACAAAAACAAACGTGTGTGTGTGTGTGTGTGTGTGTGTGTGTGTGTGTGTGTGAGATCAAACATTAACTGTTTAAAAAGCCTCTTATCTACTTTATATCTGGCTGGTTTAACCAAAGTCAGGGAAGTGTGACGAGATGTGACTACAAACTAAATGGAGGTCACATTCCCAATCCACCCCAAAGATCACAAAAGCAGTCAATTGTCAGCAAATTAGGACACCACTTTTGTACCTCTCTGGGGACGCTATGTTTCCAGTTTTTGCCTGTTAACCCTCTACTGCACAGTTTTGCCTCAGGGTAACCCTTTTCCATCACTTTTCAAGCACAAAAGATGTCAATAAAGGGTTGTTAATGAAGGGATGACTTAAAAAAAATTAAATCGTTTTTTGGTTACACTACTTCCTTGTGCTGATTTTAAAATCTTTTTCTGGTCAAGGACACACATTATTGCTTGCCTCAAAAAAGCCATTTTCTCTGATAAAAATATGATTTACATTTATTAGTGTAATATAAATTCTTTTTAAGACTACTTTCACACTACTGTTCAAAAGTTCCCACCTAAGGCTTTAAAATAACTGTTTTCTATTTTAATATATTTTAAAATGTAATTTATCCTGTAATGGCAAAGCTAAATTTTCAGCAGCCATTACTCTTTATATAAAAAAGTATTATTTACAAATAACTTTTTTTTTTTAACTTTTAAGTAGTGTTATTTATACAGGTATTTATATTATATTTGTATTATTAACTAGTTTTTTGAGAAATTACGTAACATTAAAGTAAAATTCAAATACAATAAAAAATAATATTCTATTTTTTCCACAAGCACATAGCTTTTCTCCAATTTCGTTTAATTTTTTATTTTAGAATAAGGTACATTTTTCATGCAAGAAAACTGAATCAGAGATGTTTAAAATTTTATAAGGCATGCAATAGAGGGTTAAAATGAAAGGCGTGTTTTTTGGATGACTTTAATACGACCAATAAAGAATTTGGAGGGACTGAGGGATGAATAGGACATGACACTAAGCAAGCAATGACCCTTCAGGACTGCGCATGAGAGAACACTGAGGAAGTGATTTTGGAAAACTGTTCGTTAGTACTGCACTAACAGCGCAACACAAAGCTGTTTTAATGCTGAATTCATTGCTTTCTCATTAATGAAAGCTTGGGCATGGAGTAAATCATTCTAAGGCCCGTGCACAACCAGCTAGCTGCTTTGCAGAGCACGCTGCCAATCAGTAGAAGCTCAGCAATCAATGCAGCAAAGTGGCGACAGAATCTCGAGGTTACCTGAGGGACCAGTTCTCTTGGGTTTGTGGGAAAAGTGTTCACCTGGATTTGGTGGAGGCGCCACATCTTGGCCCTGTCTAGTTTGAACAGGATCATACTCTTTTCCGTCATAATTGGCATCAAAGAATTTTTTAAACCACTGGACGAATTCAAAGTTGTCCTGGAATTTTCCTTTCACTAATCTTTCCACAGGAATTATCTGGATAACAAAAGGAAAACAAATCATTAGAGCAATAAAACACTGAGCTGTAAACTTGAGGTGTAATTTTTATGTTAAAATCCTTTCTCTTATTTTAGGAATTACAGAATACAAAAGCATTATTTTTGACTAAGAACACTAGAGTCATTCTGTGTCAAATCAACCAAATTTCAAAAACTATCCTAGCTCAAATACTCTTTTGAAGAAGGATAGACATGTTTAGTGATGAAAGCCAAAATAATAAATGTCATGGATGAACATTTACTGAGTAATCCTCTCTTTCGTAGAGGATTGCAATTTTCTAAATTGCAATTTTCACCTGAGATTTAGAACCAAATTACTGGGGGGTAAAATAATGGCTTCAGAAAGATGGCAGCATGATGATGTTATTTTTACACAGAGATTGGTAGGTCTGTTAGTAAAATCAGTTGACTTTAGCAATCTTTGTTGTGTTATATGCCAATGGAGACCATTCAAAAATGGGGTAAAAAGCCTTTTCAAGTTTTTCCTTGAAACTTTGCATGTCTGTAAGGAGTATTAAAGATATCGTAATGCCCTTTCAGATATTGGGTCTTAACAAACTTTCCTTTCGGCATTTTTTATTTTTAAGGCCCTGTATGGTTTGGTTCCAGAGATATTGGAATTTGCAAAATTTGTAGAAAAAACATGAAAAGTTCTGTTTCCACATTTTTGAATGGTCACCATTGGCACATAGTCCAACAAATATTGCTAAAGTCAATGTATTTTACTAACAGACTTCCCAATCTCTGTGATTAATGAGATTATTATGCTGCCATCTTTCTGAAGTAAGTTTTAACCCCCTGTAATTTGGCTCAGAATCCCAGGTGAAAATGACTATTTTGACCCCCCTCAACAAAACCGTGAATTACTCAGTAAATATTCATCCCTGACATTTAATATTTTGGCTTTCATCACTATACATGTCTATCTTTCCTCAAAAAAAAATATAAGCAAAATCAAATATTTGACACCATCACTTGTCTCAAGTAATATTTTCAAATAACCTGACAAATGACACCAAAAACTAGCACCCTGACTGATCACTTTATAACAAAACAAAACAAACATATAATATACAATATAATATAATATAAAAACATATAACTAATTTACAGTCATAACTATATAATGATCTGTTGAGCAATAAACAGGCCTGTCGTTTGATAGTGGTAAATAGATCATTCATAAATATTAATTGCTAAATGTTCAAAAGAGCACCGATATAACCTAATTAATTAATTAATTAATTAATCACATACTATACCTACCTATTTTCATACCTACAGTTTGCTTTTTTGTTCAAAACAGAAGTTAAAAGTTATATTTTGACATTACAAGCAAAATGCTGTAACTTTTTTCTTTAATCTTAGAGAATGCACTGTATTATTTTATTTCTGTATTGTTGTTCTTTTCTTTTTAGTTCCTTTTAAAGAAATTATTATTTTTCTTATTTTTACTTTTCATATTTTTTAATCACTTTTATGTAATGCATTTTGAATTGCTGTTGTGTATGAAAAGTGCTAAATAAATAAATATGCCTTCTTTCAATCAGCTGTCATTGTAGTTGATATTTTTTACCAAATAAACTGAAAGCTTTCATTTACACTTTCTTATTAGGAGTAAAAGCAGAAGTTTAAAAGTTAAAGTTAAAGGGATAGTTTACCCCAAAAAATGAAGGTTCGGTCATTAATTACTCACCCTCATGTCTTTTCAAAGCTGTAAGACCCGTCTACGCAGGGTCAGAAAGCTATCGGATTTCATAAAAAAATATCTTAATTTTTGTTCTGAAGATTAATAAAGGTCATACAGGTTTGGAACAACATGAGGGTGAGTAATTAATGACAGAATTTTTATTTTTGGGTGAACTATCCCTTTATAGTAAGGTTTAATAAGTGTAAGGTACTGTGAGATGTACATATAAGCAAATACGCCAAAGAACCAACTAACTTTATCAACGTTCATCCTCTTGAAAGCTGCCTGGAGTACTTTGAAGTTGTGTATAAACTCATGTTCCAGCTTTGCTTGAAATTTCACTTTCTTTAAAAGAATGCACCCTGGGAACAGCATGTCCATAAACTGACAATAAGCCGCCCCTGAAGACAAACAGCAAGAGATCAATAAAGCTCATTCAATGCATAATGGGAAACAATAAAGAAAATGCGTGTGATTGGTTAAACTTATTAGTGACGGCAAAGTAAATGCTTTAATTTAATTGATTACACTGAGCATTTATGATCAAAGGCAAAGTAAAGGACTTTTTATTGTGAAATTAAGAATAGTTATATAATATATAGTGGAGCAAGAAAACAAGTATGTTAGTGGCATTTATGCCATGAATGACAGAAACACTTTGTGAAATAAGGCAGTACAACCCACCTGAACATAATTGTTCTATCTTGGTGTAGGTGAGCAGAAGGGAATCGTTCACCCACGCCAGCATGTCATGTCGGCTCAGGTTCTCAATTGTTACTGATGTGGAGTATACATTCACTGCCATCTCCTGCAAAGGAAATAAAAAACAAAGTCACTATGCTTGTATCTTACGGCATCTGTGCTTGTATATTTTAAAATGTATAATTTCATTTTTGAATTCTTTGAATCCTTTTAAGTTTATATATTTATAGTTTTTTTAATGACATGTCAGCTGGCCATATTGGCAGCACAGAACATAAACAATGCCACTGAAACAAACAAAACTCACAAATTTACAAAGAAATTATTGTCATGTTCCAAGCTGTACTTGGTCAGACTGGGAAAACATTTGGAATACTATAGACTGCCAAAGTTATAACAAACCAAAAGAAGATTGCAAAAAACTGAGGAAAGAAGCCGTTTGTGGTTGGCCAAACTGAACCTGGAAAGAATCTTGACAACATTTGTGTTTGTTCTTATCATTTCCAGTCAGCTAGGTCAAATATTAGGCTAGTATCTTAATCACCTTTTAACTTTAGTTTGTCAAAATATTGCGCCTTTCCTGCTTATGAAATCCTTTTCTATATGATTTAGCAGCTTACACACATTTTTTCCATGGTTTAGACAGCATAAATTAGCAGAACAGTGTATTTACAGTAGTAGTACATTAACAGGGCTCTATGCTTACTTTTCTATTTAGGAGCGCTTGTGCTCCTTACTTCAAAAATTTAGGAGCACAGTCAAAATTTCAGGAGCACATTCTAAACAATAATTAATAAATCTGATCAAAAATTTGCCTTCCCATTACGAGGTGATATTTGACTCCTTAAAGTGATTTACTAGGGAATTTTGTTTTTACGTTTGTAATGGCATTTTTCTAACTTTATTAAAAGTATATCATTTTTTTTAAATATATATTTTTAAGCTTTTTAAAATTTCTAATTAAAACAACAGAATAAAAACAAGTAGGATAAGAATAAGTTACCAATCAAATTAAATCAGTATTAACAAAATGAACTTGTACTACAGAGGTGGCACAGAAGAACACAAACGTGGCTTGTAGGTGTATTTTCATATGTTTAATGAGGCTTAGAGGTGGCATGAGTGCAATCACATTCATAAATTCATGTTGAGATTAATGTTTTAAATTGACATTTTGAATACAATAATATGATTTAAATAACTGAAATTATACTTTAATTAAACTTTAAACTTTAAAAATTAAACTAAAGCTGCCAGCAGGTGGCTGCAAGACACTGATTGAATTACTGAATAATATAATTCATTTGATTCGTTCGAACGGCTGATTCATTAAGGAATAATGCAAGTGACTGTCTTTATGAATGGAAAATTGAATCATTTCACTAAATTTCGTTTAAAAACGCACGTTTATTCATAAATGAAACACCGCTGTGTTTGAATGGAGATGTGCAGCTGCTTAGTTGTGACTTCTTTCAGACTATTTTTGACGACGAAATAGAGCAAAATCAGGTAATAGTGTTATAGTCAGAAAATGTAAGTCACTTAATAATAACTTCTTGTTTATCGAACTGTTGTATTAAATAAATATCTCATTTACAAACTCCCTTTAAAATGATTAAAAGCTGTCATTCATCTTAGTTCATCAAGATCTCACAATGTTCTATTATAATCAACGAAGCTTTCTATACTGCACAATCAATCTCTTATTTACACTCTCTCTACACCTTGTTTATGAAAAGGATTGGTGAGATATGTCTGTGATACATTACTGAACATTGCAAAAACACGTAGAAACCTTTGAAGCTCCCCTGAGCGCAAACACAAATACGCTGATCGGGTCAGTCGCACTGGTGCTCCTAAATATTTTTTCATAGTCACACGCAGTACTTTTCAGTCGCAAATGCAAGATCTGAGAGCCCTGATTAACCGTGCAATCCATGCTGTTGTTTACATCTGAGTATCACTAATATGGCTGCGCATCCGGGTAACGGACCAAATCGTGACAAGTGCAAACCCTCTATTAGTGCTGTCTTAAAAAGTTTAATAACGATAAAAATATTTAACACAGTAAACGCAGGGTTGGGGCTATCAACTGCTGCTTCTGTATCTTTTTTCTTGACAAGCAGTGCATTTTTTTAGTCGCAGAACTTTATTGTTAGTTGGGAATAATCCTAATTGATTTCTTAACTTAATGTATTTCTTTTTGATCAGTCAGAAGTGTTGTTCAGTTACTGCATCACTGCAGAGTAAAATTGTAATCACACTATAAATTTCAATCCTCCAAAGATAATCCATCCAGATTAAAGTGTTTCTGAGATGTTGTTAACCATGCACATCTGGTGCACCCAACAGACTGTGTAATGGAAATGACATCTGTCAAACACACACATGCTTTACAGAGACACAATATGTGTGTATTTCGCTGCATGAAGTTTGTAAGGCTGTGATTCTTGAGTACAAATCACATAATATGGTTTCAGCTCCATGTACTCAATTGTCAGCATGGTCAGAGAGAAAATATAGTGTTGTTTCCCCTGTGTTTATTTAAAATGTATAAAATGTATTACATTTTGTAATTAAAATGACATTATATATCACATGATATTAATATGATATTACCTGCTTATAAATGGTTTCAGAAATAGCTAAGGTAAAACGGTGTAAACTCTTTTATAAAAGAGGCATTTTTATTAACCCCTTCTTTCTGCCAAGACATAATAATAATGTTTCTTTTAAATATACTGTACATTTATTTCATTTATGTTACATAATTTAATCTATATTAAGTTTTAGACAACAGGTGGTTTTAGAGATGTGAGATTTTACGATATAATCATTTACAGTCAAACCAAAAAATATTCAGATACCAATGTTTTTAAACGTTTTGTGTCCCTTTGAATATTTTTTCGGAATTTTCCAAAAAGTTAATCAAAGTTGTCCTAAGACAAAAATGGGTATTGTTTTTTAATTTGGTTTTAGGACAACTTTGAGGTTTTGATCCACTTCAAATGTTGGCCATATATATATATATATATATATTAGGGGTTAAACGACTTCAGATTTTTTTAAGTCGACATTTATGTGATAAAAGTCGAGTCGACGTCGACTAGTCGCTTATGACGTCATTATTAAACAAATAGCCTACCTAAACCTTGAGCTGAGACTGGAACACCTTGTGCACAGCTATGGCATATGACACAGCGCTGCCAAATGGCTATTGCTCTTACAATACTTTGCTTTTATCAGTTATTTTGTCTTTGGGTCGTTATATTTCTCACAGATTTCTGCTCGTTCTAAATCAGATACAGATAAAGTAGCACTGTAAAGAATACATTTATATAAAGTCATTAGAGAGCGATTGCGTGTGTGAATTAATTCTACCTTGCAGTGTCTCTCTACTAGCCTAATAATAAAGCTGTGGGGTTTTAATTACTAAGAAATATATGCTAGAAGTTTTCAGTTCCTAAGCTATATTACGGAGAAATAATAAAACAGTGTTGACAATTCATTTTCGCACCGCGCTTTTGAATGTTTGCTTGCGCGCGATCTGCACGTGATGTACGAGCTACTGTATGTCTATACTGTAGCCTATGTGTGTGCGTTACAACGCAGTGCATTAGATTAGAATGGCAATTACAATAAGCTGTTTAAAACGTGCATTCTCCGGTTCAGTTTTAAGCATTAAGATAGTATAAACACATTCACACGTCTTGTGGAGCGCTTTCGGAGTATGCTTTATCTATAATTTTAGCTCTTTTTTTAAAAAAAACAGAGAGTACTTCAAAGACTTCTTATCCTGTTGCGCCCTCTATAGGACCAGCGACTATATATATTTAGTACAGACCAAAAGTTTGGACACACCATCTCATTCAAATGAATGAGAAGGTGTGTCAAAAATTTTGGTCTGTACTGTATATTTTTCTGTTTATTTTTAAAGTTTTTACTCTACATTTGTGCAGTTTTCAGTGGGTTAGTGATATTTTTTAAATATATATAAATTAATGAATAAATATTTTTTTAATGGGTTTTTATACAAAAACTGCTTTTTATGTAAAATTCACTTTATAAAGACCCACATTTCTAACTTTAATT